>NW_024342789.1:0-5465 GCF_902729225.1 Pteropus medius | reverse complement strand
GGGTGGCGAAGTTGGAGGAGCACTCACTGACACTTTGAGCTCCTAGAGGTACAAACTACGTGTCATTCGTCTCTGCATCCTCTTGCAGGGGTCAGGGCCGCCACAGACAGCGTACCCGGGGATGCTTTGGCCCCTCCGTCCAAGGCGGCCGTCACCCGCTGGAAAGAGTTCAGTTGGGAGACACTGCAGACAGCTGTGGGTCTGAATTCGGCCTCCGTGCCTTAGGAGCTTTGCGATCAGCTCTTTGAGCCTTTCATTTCTTCATTTTGAATGCGTCCACGGGACCATTACGACCATCCCAGGCTGAAAGGTGAGGGAGAGGGAGGTGTCTGCTTCCGTCCTGAAGTCTGATTTCCACTGCGGAAAGCGGGAAGGAGCCGAGGCCTTAGGAAGGAGCCCCGGGGCCTCTGGGATGAAAAGAGATCATGCTGGTGTGGCTCTGGAACGCCCGGTGTCCACACTGCGGGGAGGTGGAGGTGCGAGGAGCGGCCTGTCTTCTGTGGTAGAGCAGGGGTCCAGGCAGGTTTCCTTCGAAAATCCACCATATACATATATATGCATATAGATGAACATATATATGCATATATATGTATATGGTAGCTTTGGCAAAAAGCTCTATGGTGACGTCCATTTCGAGCCAGAATCGCAGACTTCCGAGAAAAGGCTCACTTGCGGCAAATGCACAGCCCTCCCGGGGCCTTGGGGCTCTGTGGGCGATGCTCGGTCTTCTGCGGAGACTGGGGTACCGAAGTTGGAGGAGCACTCACTGACACTTTGAGCTCCTAGAGGTACAAACTACGTCTCATTCGTCTCTGTATGCTCTTGCAGGGTCAGGGCCACCCACAGACAGCGTACCCAGGGATGCTTTGGCCCCTGCGTCCATGGCGGCCGTCACCGCTGGAAAGAGTTCAGTTGGGAGACACTGCAGACAGCTGTGGGTCTGAATTCGGCCTCCGTGCCTTAGGAGCTTTGCGATCAGCTCTTTGAGCCTTTCATTTCTTCATTTTGAATGCGTCCGCGGGGACCATTACGACCATCCCAGGCAGAAAGGTGAGGGAGAGGGAGGTGTCTGCTTCCGTCCTGAAGTCTGATTTCCACTGCGGAAAGCGGGAAGGAGCCGTGCCTGAGGAAGGAGCCCCGGGGCCTCCGGGATGAAAAGAGATCATGCTGAATTGAGGCTCTGGAACGCCCGGTGTCCACACTGCGGGGAGGTGGAGGTGCTAGGAGCGGCCTGTCTTCTGTGGTAGACCAGGGGTCAACGCAGGTTTCCTTCGAAAATCCACCATATACATATATATGCATATAGATGAACATATATGTATATGGTAGCTTTGGCAAAAAGCTCTCTGGTGACCTCCATTTTGAGCCAGAATCGCAGACTTCCGAAAAAGGCTCACTTGTGGCAAATGCACAGCCCTCCCGGGGCGTTGGGGCTCTGTGGGCGATGCTCGGTCTTCTGCGGAGACAGGGGTACCGAAGTTGGAGGAGCACTCACTGACACTTTGAGCTCCTAGAGGTACAAACTACGTCTCATTCGTCTCTGTATGCTCTTGCAGGGTTCAGGGCCACCCACAGACAGCGTACCCAGGGATGCTTTGGCCCTTGCGTCCATGGCGGCCGTCACCCGCTGGAAAGAGTTCAGTTGGGAGACTGTGCAGACAGCTGTGGGTCTGAATTCCGCCTCCGTGCCTTAGGAGCTTTGCGATCAGCTCTTTGAGTCTTTCATTTCTTCATTTTGAATGCGTCCACGGGGACCATTACGACCATCCCAGGCAGAAAGGTGAGGGAGAGGGAGGTGTCTGCTTCCGTCCTGAAGTCTGATTTCCACTGCGGGAAGCGGGAAGGAGCCGAGGCCTTAGGAAGGAGCCCCGGGGCCTCTGGGATGAAAAAGAGATCATGCTGAATTGTGGCTCTGGAACGCCCGGTGTCCACACTGCGGGGAGGTGGAGGTGCTAGGAGCGGCCTGTCTTCTGTGGTAGACCAGGTGTCCACGCATGTTTCCTTCGAAAATCCACCATATACATATATATGCATATAGATGAACATATATATGCATATATATGTATATGGTAGCTTTGGCAAAAAGCTCTCTGGTGACGTCCATTTCGAGCCAGAATCGCAGACTTCCGAGAAAAAGCTCACTTGCGGCAAATGCACAGCCCTCCCGGGGCCTTGGGGCTCTGTGGGCGATGCTCGGTCATCTGCGGGTACTGGGGTACCGAAGTTGGAGGAGCACTCACTGACACTTTGAGCTCCTAGGGGTACAAACTACGTCCCATTCGTCTCTGTATGCTCTTGCAGGGTTCAGGGCCACCCACAGACAGCGTACCCAGGGATGCTTTGGCCCCTGCGTGCATGGCGGCCGTCAACCGCTGAAAAGAGTTCAATTGGGAGACACTGCAGACAGCTGTGGGTCTGAATTCGGCCTCCGTGCCTTAGGAGCTTTGCGATCAGCTCTTTGAGCCTTTCATTTCTTCATTTTGAATGCGTCCACGGGGACCATTACGACCATCCCAGGCTGAAGGTGAGGGAGAGGGAGGTGTCTGCTTCCGTCCTGAAGTCTGATTTCCACTGCGGAAAGCGGGAAGGAGCCGAGGCCTGAGGAAGGAGCCCCAGGGCCTCAGGGATAAAAAGAGATCATGCTGAATTGTGGCTCTGGAACGCCCGGTGTCCACACTGCGGGGAGGTGGAGGTGCTAGCAGCGGCCTGTCTTCTGTGCTAGATCAGGGGTCCACGCAGGTTTCCTTCGAAATTCCACCATATACATATATATGCATATAGATGAATATATATATGCATATATATGTATATGGTAGCTTTAGCGAAAAGCTCTCTGGTGACGTCCATTTTGAGCCAGAATCGCAGACTTCCGAGAAAAGGCTCACTTGCGGCAAATGCACAGCCCTCCCGGGGCCTTGGGGCTCTGTGGGCCATACCCGGTCATCTGCGGGTACTGGGGTGGCGAAGTTGAAGGAGCACTCACTGACACTTTGAGCTCCTAGAGGTACAAACTACGTGTCATTCGTCTCTGCATCCTCTTGCAGGGGTCAGGGCCGCCCACAGACAGCGTACCCGGGGATGCTTTGGCCCCTCCGTCCATGGCGGCCGTCACCCGCTGGAAAGAGTTCAGTTGGGAGACACTGCAGAGAGCTGTGGGTCTGAATTAGGCCTCCGTGCCTTAGGAGCTTTGCGATCAGCTCTTTGAGCCTTTCATTTCTTCATTTTGAATGCGTCCACGGGGACAATTACGTCCATCCCAGGCTGAAAGGTGAGGGAGAGGAAGGTGTCTGCTTCCGTCCTCAAGTCTGATTTCCACTGCGGAAAGCGGGAAGGAGCCGAGGCCTGAGGAAGGAGCCCCGGGGCCTCAGGGATAAAAAGAGATCATGCTGAATTGTGGCTCTGGAAAGCCCGGTGTCCACACTGCGGGAAGGTGGAGGTGCTAGGAGCGGCCTGTCTTCTGTGCTAGACCAGGGGTCCACGCAGGTTTCCTTCGAAAATCCACCATATACATATATATGCATATAGATGAATATATATATATGCATATATATGTATATGGTAGCTTTGGCGAAAAGCTCTCTGGTCACGTCCATTTTGAGCCAGAATCGCAGACTTCCGAGAAAAGGCTCACTTGCGGCAAATGCAAAGCCCTCCCGGGGCCTTGGGGCTCTGTGGGCCATGCCCGGTCATCTGCGGGTACTGGGGTGGCGAAGTTGGAGGAGCACTCACTGACACTTTGAGCTCCTAGAGGTACAAACTACGTCTCATTCGTCTCTGTATCCTCTTGCAGGGTTCAGGGCCACCCACAGACAGCGTAGCCAGGGATGCTTTAGCCCCTCCGTCCATGGGGGCCGTCACCCGCTGGAAAGAGGTCAGCTGGGAGACACCGCAGACAGCTGTGGGTCTGAATTCGGCCTCGTGCCTTAGGAGCTTTGCGATCAGCTCTCTGAGCCTTTCATTTCTTCATTTTGAATGCGTCCACGGGGACCATCACGACCATCCCAGGCAGAAAGGTGAGGGCGAGGGAGGTGTCTGCTTCCGTCCTGAAGTCTGATTTCCACTGCGGAAAGCGGGGAGGAGCCGAGGCCTTAGGAAGGAGCCCCGGGGCCTCTGGGATGAAAAGAGATCATGCTGAATTGTGGCTCTGGAACGCCCGGTGTCCACACTGCGGGGAGGTGGAGGTGCGAGGAGCGGCCTGTCTTCTGTGGTAGAGCAGGGGTCCAGGCAGGTTTCCTTCCAAAATCCACCATATACATATATATGCATATAGATGAACATATATATGCATCTATATGCATATGGTAGCTTTGGCAAAAAGCTCTCTGGTGACGTCCATTTCGAGCCAGAATCGCAGACTTCCGAGAAACGGCTCACTTGCGGCAAATGCAGAGCCCTCCCGGGGCCTTGGGGCTCTGTGGGCGATGCTCGGTCATCTGCGGGTACTGGAGTAGCGAAGTTGGAGGAGCACTCACTGACACTTTGAGCTCCTAGAGGTACAAACTACGTGTCATTCGTCTCTGCATCCTCTTGCAGGGTTCAGGGCTGCCCACAGACAGCGTACCCAGGGATGCTTCTTTCCCCTCCGTCCATGGCGGCCGTCACCCGCTGGAAAGAGTTCAGTTGGGAGACACTGCAGACAGCTGTGGGTCTGAATTCGGCCTCCGTGCCTTAGGAGCTTTGCGATCAGCTCTTTGAGCCTTTCATTTCTTCATTTTGAATGCCTCCCCGGGGACCATTACTACCATCCCAGGCTGAAAGGTGAGGGAGATGGAGGTGTCTGCTTCCGTCCTTAAGTCTGATTTCCACTGCGGAAAGCGGGAAGGAGCCGAGGCCTGAGGAAGGAGCCCCGGGGCCTCCGGGATGAAAAGAGATCATGCTGAATTGTGGCTCTGGAACGCCCGGCGTCCACACTGCGGGGAGGTGGAGGTGCTAGCAGCGGCCTGTCTTCTGTGGTAGACCAGGGGTCCACGCAGGTTTCCTTCGAAAATCCACCATATACATATATATGCATATAGATGCATATATATATGCATCTATATGCATATGGTAGCTTTGGCGAAAAGCTCTCTGGTGACGTCCATTTTGAGCCAGAATCGCAGACTTCCGAGAAAAGGCTCACTTGCGGCAAATGCACAGCCCTCCCGGGGCCTTGGGGCTCTGTGGGCCATGCCCGGTCATCTGCGGGTACTGGGTGGCGAAGTTGGAGGAGCACTCACTGACACTTTGAGCTCCTAGAGGTACAAACTACGTGTCATTCGTCCCTGCATCCTCTTGCAGGGTTCAGGGCCGCCCACAGACAGCGTACCCTGGGATGCTTTGGCCCCTCCGTCCATGGCGGCCGTCACCCGCTGGAAAGAGTTCAGTTGGGAGACAATGCAGACAGCTGTGGGTCTGAATTCCGCCTCCGTGCCTTAGGAGCTTTGCGATCAGCTCTTTGAGCCTTTCATTTCTTCATTTTGAATGCG
>NW_024342788.1:0-1732 GCF_902729225.1 Pteropus medius | reverse complement strand
GTTAGGGTTTACTGTTAGGGCAGGGTTAGGGTTAGGGTTAGGTTTAGGGTTAGGACTACTGTTCGGCTAAGGTATGCATTAGGTTTAGTGTTAGGTTTACTGTATGGGCTTAGGGTTAGAGTTATTCTTAGTGTAAAATTTAGAGTTAGGGTTAAAATTAGGTTTAGAATTAGATTTAGATTTAAGGTTAGAATCTTGGTTAGGGTCTGGGTTAGGGTTACTTTAAGGTTAGCATTAGGGTGAGGGTTAGGGTTACTTTAGAGTTTAAGGTTAGGGTCAGGTTTTATTTTTAGGCTTAAGGTTAGGGTTAGTGTTACTGTTATTTTTAGGGTTATGGTTACGGTTATTGTTTTGGTTCAGATTATGGTTTGTGGTAGGGTAAGTGTTAGGGACAGGTTAAAGTTAGGTTTAGGTTTAACGTTAGGTTTCGGTTTATGTTAAGAATTTAGAGTTAGGATTAGTGTTAGGGTTAGGGATTGGGTTAGGGTTAAGTAGGGTAGGTATAGTGTTAGGTCAGGGTTAGTATTAGGGATAGTGTTAGGAGTAGGTTTAGGGACATGGTTAGTTTTAGGGTTATGGTTAGCTTTAGGGTTAGGGTTTAGGGTTAGCATTAGGGTTCGGTTAAGTTAGGGGTAGGGTTAATATTCGAGTTGAGGTTTGCCTTAGGTTTAGGGTTAAGGTTAGGGTATGAGGTTAGAGTTAGGGTTATTCTTAGTGTAAAATTTAGGATTAGATTTAGAATTAGTGTCAGGATTACCTTTAGATTTATGGTTAGAATGTGGGTTAGGGTTAGGGTTAGGGTTATGTTAAGGTTAGGGTTACGGTTAGGGTTAGGGTTACACTTAGGTTTACAGTTACGTTAGGGTAATGGTTAGGGTTAGAGTTTAAGGTTGGGATTATGTTTAGGGTTAGTGTTAACTTAGAGTTAAGATCATGGTTTGGGTTAGGGTTACTGTTAGGGCTAAGGTTAGCATTAGATTTAGGGTAAAGTTTAGGGTAAAGGGTTAGAGTTAGGTTTATTCTTAGTGTAAAATTCAGGGTTAGTGTAAGCATTAGGGTTAGTTTTATCTTTAGATTGAGGGTTAGGATCTGGGTTAGGGTTAGTGTTAGTGTTATGTTTAAGTTTTTGTTTAGATTTAGGTAGGGTTGCCGTTAGGATTACGGTTAGGGTAGGTTTTGTGTTAAGTTAGAGCAAGTGTTAGGGTTAAGGTTAGGGTTTCATCTTAGGGTTAGTGTTAGGATTTAGTGTTAGGCTTAAGGTTAGGGTTACGGTTTGAGTTTAGTGTTAGGGATAAGGTTAGGGTTAAGGTTAGTTTAGGGTTAGGAGTAATGTTAGGGTTATGGTTAGCTTTAAGTTTAGCTTTGGTTTAGTGTATGGTTACAGATTTCGTGTTATTCTTTTTGTAAATTTAGAGTTATGGTTAGAAGTAGGGTTAGGATTAACTTTAGATTTAGGGTTAGAATCTGGATTAGGATTAGTGTTAGGGTTACGTTTAAGGTTTCTTTTAAATTTAGGGTTAGGGCTAGCGGTAGCATTAGTGTTAGGGTTAGGGTTACTGTAAGGGTGAAGGTTAGCGTTAGGTTTTAGGTTAGGGTTTGGGTATGGGTTTTGGGTTCGGGATATTTTTGTGTAATATTTAGGGTTACAGTTAAAAGTAGGTTTAGGAATAACTTTAGATTTAGGTTTGGGATTCGGGTTAGGGTTAGTGTTAGGGCCACGTTTAAGGTTTGG
>NW_024342787.1:0-942 GCF_902729225.1 Pteropus medius | reverse complement strand
TATATATAATATTTTATATATATGTATAAAATTTCCATCCTTATCTTGCCCTTCTAAACAATTCTCATCCTAAATCTCTCCTTTACTTTAGTAGGTAATAAAATATCAAACCTGACTTTGACTTGGTCAAACCTGACTTTGACCAAGTTATTCTAGTGAGATATTTTTGATGATTCAGCATTTATCAGCTCACATATCTCTATAATTTTTTTCTTCATTTCAATTAGATCTATGCCAAATGACTACTTTTTTATCTAAAATTGCTGTCCTGTTCACTCATAATTCTAGTAGTCTATATTTTTTATAAAGCACCTATCACCACTATAGGGTGCATAACAATTATAGATATATAGTTGTTGACCATATTTATTGTCTAAAATAAATGAGTTCCATGAGATCAGGGAATTTTACTTTTGGTCATTGTTCTATGTCCAGCAACTAAATTAGTAACTGACATGTATTCTATAGCTAATATATATATTTGTTGAATAACTTTCATCTAATTAATAAATTTTCATGTGTATTAGTTCAATTGCCACTTTATCTACTGAATTTTTCCTCTATATGGGAATATTTATAATACCCTACAAATTTTGTTTTGAAAAATTCAGACACCTGTGACCATTGTGCTTCAAATTATTATCTTTGAAAAAGACATTTCAGAAACTGTCAAATTTTTCATATGCTATAAATTTTATTATAAGTTGTATTTTTAGTTAGTTAACTCTATGGGAAAACATCCAGTAGTTCTTCAAATTATCTAACAACTAGAATGTGTAAAGTATGATACTAGACATTGTCACTAAAACTAAATATAAAAAAATAAACTTGACTTTAAAATTTCCCATAAAAACAATTTTTAGAGCAGGGCTACGAATCTGATTTTTATTTAGAGAAATGAAGATAAGAATTCTAGAACACTAAAATCAAAATATTTTTTTT
>NW_024342786.1:0-879 GCF_902729225.1 Pteropus medius | reverse complement strand
GCCGCACGAACGCCGGCGGCGAGCTGCACTTTTTAATTTATTTTTTTCCCTAAACAGGAAAAGAGTTAAAGCCAGATTTAGATGCCAAGGAGCCGGCGCCACACCGCACAGTGAGACGGCCCCGCGGCCGTGCCCGGCCTGAGCCCGGCTCTGTTCTGAGTCCACACGTGCGTGGCCGGTCCGCACCCATCCCGCGTTCCCTAAGGACCCGCTGCTGGCGTCAGAACGAACAGTGAGGTCCGTTCCCGACACAGAAATAGATTCCTCCTCCTGCGGGCCGCCCGCTGCCGTAGCACGAGGCTTCCAACCGCGCCGGGGGCGCTTCCCAGGGCGCGTTCCCTTGGGCGCGGTGCGAACACAGATTTCCTGTCTCAGGAGACGCCGACAAGACGCCGACGTTAAACATGCGAAGTGACGCGGACGAGGGCCACGCGGGGCCACCCTGGGTTCCCACACGTCTGCGTTCAGCCCCGGGGCTCGAACGAGGTGGGTGTTAGAGCAGATTTGCCCGGAAACTGCGCAGACCCGGCGTGGCCCCTCGTCCCCCGTGGCAGTGGCTCCGAGTCTCCCGCTCCACGTGCTCGGCAGGGCCCGAGGGCGCAGATGTCGCCGCTCCGGAGCCCTCTGTGGGTGCGGATCCCGAGCTCCTGCGAGGACGGAGCCCGCGCTCCAGCGTGCTTGCTGGTTGGCTGGTGCGGCCCAAGTCTCCAGTCCCGAGACCGTTCGATGGGGTGGGAGGCACGGTGTTGGGGTGACCGAGGCCGAGGTCCGACCCCGACTGAACCGGCTCTCGAGTCTTGTGTTCTTATCTGCGCCACGGGGCAGATAGTGGCTGATGCAGGTCTGCGGCGACATGCTCGGCGCCCAGCAGCCCCTAGG
>NW_024342785.1:0-573 GCF_902729225.1 Pteropus medius | reverse complement strand
TTAGTTTTCCACCAGAGCAAGCTTCTGAAAACCTCATATATATAGCACATAGAATGGGCTCTGTTCAGGACAAAAAACAAAAAAAAAAACAAAAAACAATGACAAAGTTTAAAAACGTTTTAGATGTAGGAAAATGCTTTTATTTTACGAGTATACTTTTGGCTTTCAGGAGTTAGAAGAAGGATAATTCCTAAGTCTATTAGGGAAGAGCATGAACAAGATAAGTAGGCAGGGTGGGTGGCTGAAAAAGATCCATTGGGAGCTTCCTGGTGAATCGAGGAGGCTCCAAAGAGTTTTAGGAATGGGAGAGACAACCAAATGGTATTTATCCTTTGAGTTTCTATTGTTAGAGATTCCAAGTGGTGAACCTTAAAACAACTTGCTTGGGGTTAAATTGATAACTAATTGCCTCAGGATTGTTTGAGGGTTGTACAGAGCTACTTGCCCCAGAATTATTGTCTATGAATTTCCTTATTGAGGCTTGCAAAGAGAATTAAACCATGTAGCTGGGATCTAGGACCTTGAAACAGGGTTATAGATCCATTGGATGTCAGAAACGAGTCTCATGTGGCT
>NW_024342784.1:0-311 GCF_902729225.1 Pteropus medius | reverse complement strand
ATACACCCAGACAAAGCAGTAAACTTCAGATTAAATCTTCGGGCCCCAGCAGAGCTGTCCTACCGAAGACACGTACAATGGAGATAAAATGCCCAGCTGAGCAGAACTGATGGTCCACAAAATCATGAGTAAAATGAAATATCTGTCTAAAACCACTAAGTTATAAAGTAGTTTTGATGCAGCGATAGAAAACTGTAAATGTAGAATTCATGCCTTGAGGGAAATGCTCTATTTACAAATATGCTTTCGAATGCAAAAAAAAAAAAAAAAAAAAAAAAAAAAAAAAAAAAAAAAAAAAAAAAAAAAAAAAA
>NW_024342783.1:0-1247 GCF_902729225.1 Pteropus medius | reverse complement strand
TCCAGCTCGCAGGGTTTGTGCGAGAGCAAATGAAACAGCGTCTGTGAAGGGAATTTTCAACCAGAGGAGTTATATGGTAATGGGACATAATGCCCATTGTTTGCTGCCCTGTGCCTGGCATCGCATGAAACCTAGTTCCTACGCTGTCTTCCTGGCACGCTCAGTGGACTTGGTTGTTTGGAACTTAGCTTGGCAACTCCTGCTTGTCTGGGTTTAAACTGGAAGCTCAAACGGGCCGGTTGTGCATTGTCTCTGGTTGTGGTCCAGGGGAAGGGGCACTTGATCCGGGACCAGAGCCAAGAGTCCTCCCCGCAGACCCTGCTGCTAGGCGCTCTGTGGCCTTGGGCAAACTCCTTGATTTCCTAGAGCCTAGTGTGATTCATCTGACAAAAGGGGTTATTACGCCTGCCTAGTCTGACTCCTGGGTGCTCACGAGGGTCAGGCTGGATTACACAGGGTGAGCTAGATACTCTAGCTCTATGTGAAAGTAGGGATTATGACTGAAAAAGGCTGTCTGCCTTGATTCCCACCCAGCAGGCCAAGTGTGGACTTGGAGACACAGACAAGGCCCTGAAATGTTTTCTGGATCTTCTGAGAAATTCAGTGCACGAAGAGAAAGACTCATCTTTCTACAAGCAGGGGTACAGGTAGCCATGACTATCACAACGATGGTTGTTGTATAAAGGCATTACGGGTCAGAAAGAAAAACGAGAGGGGAAGAGTAGAATTTGAATTCCAGGAAAGGAGGGAGAAAATGACAAGAAGTCTTGGGAGTGATGGCAGGAGCTGGAAGGAAGGAGCGAGGCAGGAATGGGGAGCAGAGCTGGAACGAGGCCGCCTGAGGCGGGGCGGGGGCAGCAGGAGGGGAGGAGGAGGGCTGGGAGACCATGGCAGGTGGCGGGTGACGTTGGCTTCCCCGCCTGCAGTGCTGGCAGAACCCTGACTTTTCTCATGTGTCAGAGGGGCCTCTCCCTTCCCATGACCCGTGGATGAGCCATGATTGATTTAGAATCTCATTCTATGCCAGTGATCAGCTTATTGGTGTGACCCAGTCCTGGCCAATTAGAATCGGAGGGATAGTCAACTGGGGGTTTCTGGAAAGATTTTCCCCTTTTTTGATTAAAAAAAAAATGAGAGATGAGGGTGCCTCTTCCCTCATCCCCATCAAAAACTCCTCCAGTGCCTCCCTTCCTACCTGACATTAAGTACCTTAGCTGGGTAATTGCTGGTTCCTGTTTCTAACCAGC
>NW_024342782.1:0-794 GCF_902729225.1 Pteropus medius | reverse complement strand
CTCAAAGAGTTCTCTTTTATGCCTGAAGCTCTCTATGAAATCACTGACTTCCTCCACAGGAAATGTAGTAAGTGTGGAAAGAAATTCTTTGACTTCTCCAAACTCATTATTTGGAACTAGCCACTCTAAACTCATTATTTTTCTTAGTAGTCAGTTCTATTTTCTAGCAGTGAGAAGGCCAGAAATTAAGAACAAATTTACAGGGATATAGGATTTATCCAAAGTTTATCTGGTAACAAAATCTGTGAATGAAATCCCCCTTTTCTTAGAAAATTAGTGCAGTGCTTTGTAAAATTTGAAATTTTAGTAATTTTTATCTTGCTCATTTTAAGGCTCTGTTTATCTGTTCCTTTCAGCTATGTTCTGAGAATATATATATGGTATAAGTTCTCTGCCATTTACATTCCTTTCTTGTTGTGCTTCCCTCTTCCTTCAATATCTCTTAAACTAGAAATTGAGAAAAGGCACAGAGCAGATAGTTTTGAGGGAGGATTTATACTATTATCTGTATTTTCAATTATGTGGTTCTAAAAACTACCTAGCATTATAGGAAGCTATAGTTCACATTTACGTGTAGAATTGAAGGGCCACAAAATAGCTGAATTTTGTGACCCAAAGGAAAACATTTTTAAGGAATTGTTTGAAATGATCCACTTTGCTCAATGGTCACCAAAAAAAATTGTCATTAAGGATATCATGCAGACTTTAGAAAGCCAAAAGTAAAGCACATAACAGTACATCAGTGCGAAAACTCAGTTCTCTAAGTGTTTTTGATTTGGGATATTTTTCTTTTT
>NW_024342781.1:0-301 GCF_902729225.1 Pteropus medius | reverse complement strand
AGAGGGTTAAGGAGGGGATGGGGTGAGAGAGAAATGAGTGTGGCTATTAAAGGAAAACATGAGGGGTCCTTGAGGGGACAGAAGTGTTCTGTATCTTGACGATCATTGTCAATAGTTTTACAAATGAAAAATTAGAACTTCTGCAAAGAAATAGAACGCAAAAAAGAACCAAATATAGAATTGATATTGTTCTATAGTTCTGCAAAATGTTACCAGTGAAGCATACATGGAATCTCTCTGTATTATTCCTTACAACCACATGAAAAATTACAATTCTCTCCAAGTAAAAAAAAAAAAAAAA
>NW_024342780.1:0-17583 GCF_902729225.1 Pteropus medius | reverse complement strand
GACACAGAGACCGGACCCAGTTCATTCATTCACAAGGGAACTAGGCAGCTGTCCACCCGCACCCCGGCTCACCTCCAGCGTGTAGGAAAACCGCCAGGACACCAAACCATGGAATGGGCCAGCGTGTCTGGGCCCTCCCCATGTCCGGGACCAAGGCGGCAACTTGGAGAATGGACTGGATGGGCAAGAGTGGCCTCCGGGGACGCGGGAGGAGGCTGCTGGATGGCTGGGGCAGGAGAGGATGGTGGCGGGACAGGGGGGTGGCAGAGGGGGCGCTCCCAGGACCGGGGAGGAATAGGGTGACCCCTGGGCACTGGCTGGCCCTCTGGCTGGAGGAACTCTCTCCTGAGATGGAGACCCCCTCCCAGAGGCAATGCCGGGTCCCCCTGATAGAGCTCCCTGAGCACGTGGCCAAGGTTGTCTTGCCAGCTCGGAGGTTTCCCAGCCCCCAGCACAGGGCCAGAGTGCAGTAGCTGCTCAATGAAGGGATTAATCCATGATTGCATCTCCTGCAGGGGGCGGGGCTTAGGGTGGGTTCAGGGAGGGTGGGTCCCGACACCCTTAGGGTGTGCCAGGTGGGTTCAGCCTGGGGGTGGTATTTAAGCCCCAGGCCTTGCAGGCAGAGACACAAAGCCCCAGGCCTTGCAGGCAGAGCAGGAGTGAGGATGCAGGACCCCGGGCCCGCTATGGGTGAGTCTGGGCCGACCCTCAGGGGCTGGGGCGGCAGGCTTCTGGGCATCCAGGGAAGGTCGCGAGTGTCTGGGAAGACTTCATGAGTTGGGGGATGAACTTAACATTCGGGGGGCGAGTTGAGCGGAGTGCCGCCTGCAAGGGTCAGGGTGGCTTCCGCCATTGGATGCGGGGGTGGCGGGGACCGACCTGGGACACCATCCTGTGTGAGCCCGAGGCGCCCGCCCTGCCTGCCTTCCCGGTTGTCAGGTAGGGCGTTAGCCTGCTAAAGCGGCGCTGTTATCAGGCCCGTTTCAAAGATGTGGACGCTGAGGCCCAGACAGGTACAGGGGCCGGGGCCAGAGCGGGAGGCCCGGGGCGGCTGGTCCAGACGCTACGCCGCTATCCGCGGCGCTGCCTCCCGCCCTCCGGCCTGCGCCCCTACCTGCTCCGAAGGGCCTGGCGGGCTGGGGACTGTCGTGGGGCTCCTCTGACCCTGTTTCCCTCCCCCACGGGCTCCCACACCTCCCCAGGACGCCCGAGGCGGCGGCGGCAGGAGCGCACGGTGTACAGCGCGGCGCAGCGCGCGGAGCTGGAGCAGTTCTTTGCGGAGAACCAGTACCCGACGTACCAGGAGCGCGAGACGCTGGCGGCCAGGCTCAGCCTTCAGGAGCACCAAGTGCAGGTCTGCCGCGCCCCCGGTCATGGCCCGCCGCGCTCCGCCCGCCGCGCTGACCACCGGCCACGTCCGCGTCCTCCCGCGCTGAGCTGCGGCTGGGGAGACCGAGGCCAGAGGGGCGGAGTGCCGCCCGGGGCCACGCCGCTAGTACGGGGTCCCCCAGTGCCGATTCAGGGCTGGACCCCGAGTCCACTCGTACCCTGCAGGCTGAAAGCAGCCAACAAGATCCGGGCCAGACGGACGCCCCTGGGTGTCCCCGAGCCCAGACCTCAAGGCCTGTGCGAATCCGGGCACCTTCTCCGGCAGACCCCTTCCTAGCTCCTGGGGGTCCCAGCCGTGCCCTCCTGCCTTCTGCGCCTCCCCTGGGGCCCCCGGAGCCCCGGGGCCTCTAACCGTGTCTGTGGGCCGAGGGAGCCGTGGGGGTCCAGTCCTTCTCACCTGAGCAGCCTCAAATCTGGGCAGAAGTGGGTGCTCCAGATCCCTCCCCCCCACTTACGCTTTCTCCCTGTCCCCTCTCTTTCCCAGGTGTGGTTCAAGAACCGGCGGGCCAAACGCTCCAGGCTCCTGGGACAGACCAGGTGTCAAGGCCCCCGGGTCCGCGCTGCGCTCCAGAAGCCCAGAGCCTGCGCCCCTGCACCTGCCGCTGTGGGCCCTGGGTTACCTCGTGGCTCCGCGTTCCCCGGGGGCCCAGGTTTCTGCAGCCCCCCTGCACCCGGCTCCCTCGAAGTCATCCCAGCCCCAGGGCCCAGTGTCTCTAGCTGCAGCCAGGCCTGGTGGGCCCCTGCACAGGGCGCCCCGATGGTCCCGCCTGCCCCAGCCCAGGCCTCTGTCCCCCTCGCCCAGGCTCCAGTGTGGCCTCAGGACCCCTACGCCTCGGATTTCTCGCCAGACCCTGCTGCGCTCCCTGGTTTCACAGAGATGATATTACCCCAAGACTTCTTAGAGGGACCCTCCTCCTCCTCCACGTCCGGGTACCAAGAGGGAGATGACTCTGTGGATGAGGAGGATGGGGGCCCCAGGAAGCTACTGGATTTATAGAGGACTCTGTCCTCGCAAAGCCCTGCAGATCCCGCGAGGCCGGGGGACTGAGGGTGTCTTCGCCAGCCTGGGCGCCCATGTTGGTGCGTGAAGCGGTGGCCCGTGCGTCTGCGCGGCAGGTTACCCTCTGCCGTGTGAACTTGCAGAGGGGGCGTTTGCTGTGTTTGCTGCGTGGCCACCACCTGTCACAGCGCTCTGAATGTCCCCACCCTGTTATTTAGGGCCCACACAAGCACATCTGTGGGTTCCTAGGTCTAGGAGTTGGGGCTCCTGGCGAGCGTTCTACTTAAGAGGTGCTGCCCGTGAACTTTCTAAAGGACCCTGATCTGCCTCGTTGGTTGTTTAATGGAAATTGCTCTAATCCATAAATGTTTGTGCGGTAACCGACATGTTTACATTACTGAGCTTTCCAATCTAAGTGTATTACTTATTTATTCCTTCTTTTGGTTGTTTACAGACTCCCATGAAGTGTTATTGTTTAGCCATGAGTTTTTACAGACGTATTTCTGTAGGGATTAGTCCTAGTACTTTATTGTAGCTTGAAAAATTTTTTTTTCTAGCCTGAAATTTTGTATGGTATTTTAAAGTTTATTTTAAAACCTGTTTGTCCTGTCTATAGGATTCAGCTGACATATTATTTATATTAGTCCTAGTACTTTTTTGGTAGCCTGAAGTTTTGTAGGGTATTGTAAATTTTACTTTACAATCTGTCCTGTCTATAGAACTCAGCTGACATTATCTGTATCAGTCGATTCTATTATTTTGAGCTGGGGACCTGGCTCGAGTAATTAAAATTCTAATAACTTATTTGGACATTGTTTTGGGCTTGATCCTTTGAAAATAAAGTGCACAGTCATCTTGTAGACTCTTGTTTCCTGCGAAGCCCCTCCTTATGGTATCCCCTTCCCCCCAATGGCGACAGCTCCCCTCACCCTCCTCTCTCTGCCGCCCCCTTGTGGCCATCCTGGCCCCCGGGTCTCCCCACAGCTGATTCTGACCCTGTCCTGGCCCCGCTTAGCCAATGCTCCAATCCTCGTAGGCCAGGCCAGGCTCAGCAGAGCAGAGAGAGAATTAGATGGCATTTGGGAGGTGGGCAGCACAGGCAACAGGCTCTGGAGGCGCATGCTGGGTGTGGGCAGGGGGGAGACAGGATAGAATGAGAGCCCTTCCTGCTTATCTAACAGACCCTGCGAGGGACGGACACACGCACACACATAGTCATGGCCACCACAACCCCAGTCAGCTGCCGACGTAGGCAAGGGCTGGGAGGATCATATTTATGTACCCCAGGAAAGGAAGCAGAAGCGGGGGAGTCTCTGGGGGTGTCCTGGGGATGGGAGTGGGGCTGAGATAAGATTGAGACTCACACCCTGGGCAGGGGGGTGGGAGGGCAGGTCCCTTGGGGACCTCCAGGCATCCAAGGACCACCAGTGAGTGGAAAGCGGATTGATTTTTGGACGAATGGAGACGGAGTTTGCATCAGCCTGAACTGGCTGGGCTGTTGATCTGCCGGTAGCTACGGTGAGCAGTAGGATCCAGAGCGATCAATCTTTGGTGGTTTCCATGGTGATCCTTGTAGATTTATTGGTCTCCATGGCATCCATGTGAAGATGTGAATCTACTGTGTATTTTGCTCTGAAGAAGGCGAAGCTTTCAGAGTCAGGAAAAAGACTCGGGGTGTATTTAAGAGGGTTCATTGTGCCTTCAACGAACGGGTAGGGTTCAAGCTTAATGCCATTCCAGGTGGTCCGGGGTGGAGGTGGCGGTGGTGTAGGTAGCAGTGACCTTGCCCTGTGAGGACTTGAGAGAGGGGAGAATGCAGCGGAACGGACATCTGGGAAGATCGGGAGTGAGGAAGGAGGGGGCCAGGAGGGTCCCTGAATTCAGCGGGTCTCTCTCTGAGTCACGGGAAACCCATTCGAGGTAAGCGGAGAACAGCGTGCGATAGATCTCGACCTAGACAGCCAGGGAACCATTGTCCCTGTGAGGTCCCTGCAGGATGCACACCTTGAGGGACCTCTCCGTTTAGGCACCTTCTTTACCCTAGATCCAATTCAGCCTATCCAGGTGGGGCCCGAAGCGTGGCATTCTCAGCCACCAAGTGATGCTGAAGCCGTGGGTCCAGGGGTCACAGGCCGAGAACCACCGCTGGAAACCATGACTCTCAGACTTTGCCACCTGTGAGTTTTACTATTCTTAAGTCCCAGGAAGTTACAGCAGCGGTCCCCAAGCTTTTCAGAATTCAGGGACCGGTGCTCCTATGAGAGTCTAATGCCTGATGATCTGAGGCGGAGCTGAGGCGGTGATGCTGGTGCTGGGGAGCGGCTGTGAATGCAGATGACGCTTCGCTTGCTCGCCTGCTGTGTGACCTGGCTCCTAACAGGCCACGGACCAGTGCCAGTCTGTGGCCTGGGGGTTGGGGACCCCTGAGTTAAACAGCACCTCTAGGGGTGGCACTTGGGCACCAGTGTGTTTTAGAGCTCTCAGCGGCTTCCCACGGCTCTGTCAAATCTCTGCTGGGGAGTTCATATACTGGCTGTCATTATGTGGCATTAAGAACATACCAAGACTCTACTTCACGAAAAGAAAATTCAAGATTGCTACATCCGAGTGTCCCTTTTGCAGAAATCCATCTAGAAAATTCAAGTGCCATAAGAAGGGGAAAAAATTTTTTAATGGTCGTCATTTTTATAGTAAATGAATACAGTATCCGCCAGTTAT
The DNA here is from genome assembly GCF_902729225.1 of Pteropus medius. Taxonomy (NCBI): domain Eukaryota; kingdom Metazoa; phylum Chordata; class Mammalia; order Chiroptera; family Pteropodidae; genus Pteropus; species Pteropus medius. The sequence goes on along the minus strand of NW_024342780.1, from coordinate 12,476 downwards.
TTTGCTCGTAAAAAAATCCATGAAAACCATTTTATTTCTCTTTATCTGAAATTCCTCTGAATAAAATGCCCAGCAGGAAATAATCCTAAACCCGAGTAGCTTTTCAGTTGTTACAGTGAGTCATAACGTGCCCGGAGACGCAGCTGGTTCAGATCCAAGCCGCGTTTTAGCTGCGGGGCACCCACGGCCTGGGGGAGGGGGACGGGGTGCCGGGGGTGGGGGGAGGCGCGGGGATGGGGGTGGTGGTGGTGGTGGTGTGCGGGTGTCCGCATGCCTGTTGTGACGCCTCACGGCCACCAGGGGGCACCCACACGCCACCGCTCCAGAGCCGGAGACCGTGGGTGGCGCGGGAGAGACCGTCCAAGTTCAAATGCGAGGAAAGCAGGGAAAAGACGCTGAGGGCGTGTTATGTTGATTTCCATTGGTAGAATTTAAGGCGCAAACCAAACAGCTAGAACATGTTAGTTTGGCAAGGATTTGGAACCATGGCTGGGGGAAACTGATATTGGAACAAACCCTTAAGGAAACCGTTCACCCACTAAATCCTCAGGCGCACAAGTCTGACCATCCCGAAATTCCAGTCCTGAAATGCCAGCAGAGATTTGTTCGCCAGGAGACAGACAGAAGCACGCATCCCAAGGCGCGCGAAGGCTTGTAAGCCAGCCAAGCTGGAAACTTCGTGAACACCCGTCCACCATGCAGCCGAGGGGGCCAGTTTGGCTGTGATCGCCCGAGGCAACACTTATTTGCACGTGAGCGCGACCGCTGGACGCGAACGAGACCGACCTACGGTGGTAATGAACTTGAAACACACAGTCCAGTATCGATAGCTGTGGGAATAACTGTATCGCCCATGTCGGAACTCACTCACCTTGCACAGTTGCAACTTTGGACCCATCTCACCGTTGGCAACTGCCCAGCCCCAGGTGGGGCTATTTTAGATTCCTGGCGTAAGCGGACCCGTGCCCTATGTGTCCTTCTGGCTGGCTTACTTCTCTTAGTGTAACGTCCTGCCGGGTCCTCCATGTTGCCAAGGGCCCAGTCATCTTCCCTCATTTGCATATATACCGCATTTCCTTTATCCGCTCCTCTGATGAACGTTTTCTGGGACAGATCATAGGCTAGGCCAAAGCAGTGTTTTAAATAGGAAGACATGGGTGGGTGGAGGGGGGGTGGAAATCCGATTCACCCACAGGAAAATGGGTAACTAAAATATAAGTCTCAATACTAAATACCGAACTGTATTTCATCCATGTAATCAACGTGGATGAAAACCAGACATAAAATACACGAGTGAAAACGTTAGTCGATGAATGCATTATACAGTATATCATTTATTTAAGTGTTAAAAGCCTTCATAAATACCATATATTGTTTACGATCAAACATCACATAGTAAGAGAAAGATGCTCGGTCAGGAATTGTATACGGCAAGGTCAGAACAATAATCAATTGTGAAGATGCAGGCCATGGAAAGAAAAGAAGCCTTAACTGCTTCTGTTCTTTTATTTCTCATTTTTGTAAAAAAAAAAAAAAAAAAAAAAAAAAGTTGACATAGCTTTGGATAATATTTATAGTATTTTCATATCGCTCTGTATGTATGAAACATTACAGCTATTTTTTAAAATCTGGGAGGCCATGAAGTGAATTAGAGGTGCCCTGGTTAATTTTCCACAATCAAACCTTCAGGGATACAAAAAAAATTCGATCATTCAAGGCTCCAGGATGAAAGAACAGCTTTTAAGCAATTACCAGCACTCATTCACATGTACAAGGACAGGTGAACGAATGTCTATCTCTGTGAGATCTAGAAGTTTCTGAGCATTATTTCCAGGGGAACAGCTCTTGCGGAAGATCTGCCATCTTCTCCTCGAATACTTTATCAAAGACCTCAGCTTGGGCCACCGTGAAGTAGGTCTTCCAGTCCCCAGAGATTCCTGACGAACGTAAAACAGAGAGGCTCAGATCAGACCCAGGCACAGGTCTCAAGACCCCAACACACCTCGTCTTGGATGTATTCCTGTCCGCTGGACGTGGGGATTGTCGCTAACCCAACAGAATGGCCAGCGGACGGTTCATTGCTGGGCCTTTGTGTGCGTTTACCTGTCAGAGAACAATTTCCTGTGTTCTCCTCCCAATCGATCGACCCATCGTATATACAATTCACCAGCAATAACGCACCTCTGTGTTCTGGTGCATCTGGGACGTGGCCACATCTCGCCATCTCTGTGTCTACGGCCCTGGCCTAAGCCAACATCGTTTCCCACCTGGATTATCGTACTAGACTTCTCATTACTCTCTCTGTTTTTGATCTTTCTCCTTTACGAGTTATTCTCAGCTTGGCAGCCATCCTGGTTCCTTGAGAAACGGAGTCAGATCCCGTTGCTTTCTGCTCAGATTCTCTGAGGACTTCAGGTGTCACTTGGTGAAAGCCTTTATGGCTTCCACACGGCTTGCTTTGGTCCCCGGGTGTTTCTCGGACCCCTCACCTCTCGTGACCAGCCACGTGCTCACTCAACTCCACCGCATTGAATCTCCTGATTCTGCCTCAAACATACTAGGTGTTCCCGCGCCTCAGACTACTTGTGCTTTACATTTCTTCTCACTGGGGTGCTGTCCCTTCACATGTCACCACGGCTTGCCTGTCGACTCTGTCAGGCCTTTTCTCCAACGCAGTCTTTTCCATTTAGAGCCGTAAATCCCCGTTCTTACTGTCTCTACTTACCACGTGGGACATACTATGTGTTTTTTCCTTTGTGTATGTGTCTGTGTGTGGCGTGTATCTCCAATATACGTTTTAGAAAGTCACAAGCTTTTCTTTTTAAGTTGCCAAAGACTTAGCGTTTCGGTATACGCAAACACGTAGCGTGCACTCGGATAATTGTCGAGAAGATGACTAAGGGAATGAGAAGGGGTGTGTGATCATTATCCCCACTTTAAGGCTGAGGAAAAAGTGACCTGGGGAGGTTACGCAGTTGAAAAGTGACGCGTGAGGATTTGAAGGCTAAGATTTTGATCCCGGAAGCCATACTCTTAATTATACGATTATAGTATTATTCTATATATCACATAAATGAATACTTAGGTATTATATTAATATACTAACTAAATCAATACATTAATTAAATTAATATAGAACAGAATGATATCCAATTGTGTATAAGTTAGTCATGCATAGATATGAATTATATGCTTAACTTATATGCATAGAAATAGCATGACGGAATGTCTAATAAATAATTGGTGCCCTATAAACACCCATTCTCATGCTCATCCTTATCCTGATTATCAGAACAATTTTTATCAGAATTGATTTCTTATGTTCGTGTACCCTCCATAACACATCTGACTTTCAGTCAGCCAGACTGAACTCTTGAGGTACCAGAATGTCTGTAAATCCAACATGGCCACCCCCATGAACCATCAGATAAGAGAATGTGTCTGTGAAACCAAGCAAGTCGTCTACTTTCAAAATGCAATAGTAGGAAAGGCATAGGAGAGATACTCTCATTCCAAATGGGAGCAATCAGAAAGAAGGATGAGATCACGGGTCCCAAGCAAATCCAAAACCTATCAGGGCAAAAGCCATTAGATTAAAAAATTTTTTTAATTAAAATATAGTTGACGTACAGTATTATATTCGTTTCAGGTGTACGACACAGTGGTCGACATTTACATACCTTACGACGTGATCACGATAAGTCCGGTGACGCGTCTAGATTTTAAGGATGGGGTATTGGCCTCTATCCGGAGGCTCTGACCCCCTGGGCCCCACCCCCCTCTGCCCCGAGTGGCAGCCCCCGCCTACTCGAGGCCTTTCGAATCATTTAATTCCTTTCTCCCATGGATCACCATCCTGGATATACTTGAGCTACAGGGTTCTGGGATAACGGGCTCCTCCCATTCCATGTAGGAGACACTCCTCATTCATCCTGAGCCCAAAGACACGGACACGACCACGGGGGCCTCCCGGCTAAGTGCGAAGTCTCCCCACTCTTTTCTCCACTTGAGTTATGGTTTGCACACTTCTTCATTCAGGACAGTTCTCTTGTGCTAAATCACCAGCAAGACAGCACCAACACGACCCTGCCCAGTCCCGTCCTCCCTCCCCGGGTCAATCACGGCCCGCAGACTGGCAGCAGGGAATTCACCCGGCCACGTCGTATAGACTGGATATCCCCTGTGCCAAATTCTGAGGAGAGGGGACCTGGATGACCTCCCGTGAGTCAGGTGACCCCTCCAGGTCTAAACAACCTCCTCCAAGTGCCCGCAGCCCACATCAGTACTATGCAGAGAGCAACTTTCAGATAAGGGCACGCGAGATGTCCTCCAGGGGACGAGCGGTTAAAGCCACCAAGTCCGAACACTCCCTGGTCCCCACCGTCAGCATCCAACCGTCAGCTCAAGGATGCCCTCCTCACATCCCCTCACGTCACATTTTCATTTACCTTTTCTCATGAACGACCCGCTCTTGTGATCCAAAATGTGACTCGGCATGAGGGTGTAATTAGACATCTTGTTTTCTTTCATGACCTGGAAGGAACTGTGCTCCAGGAGCGAGTTCAGTTCGTCTGGCTCTAACTTTTTGCCCAGGAATTGGCAGAGCTTCTGTACAGCGTTCCTTGTGTCCTAGAAGGAGAGAAAGCAAGAGAGAGAGAGAGAGAGAGAGGGAGGGGGCGCTACGCGAGAGGAGGAACACAGAAAAGGGTTTGAAAAAGAGGAAATGACAGAATGAGGAGAAGGAGGCGGGGGGAGAGGATGAGGGGGACGGTACAGAAGTGAGAAGTGTAGAGTTGGATGTGACTGGGAGGGAGAAAAGGAAGGAGGTCTCGAAGAGCACAAACATGTCAACGATGTCAACGGATCGACATGGAGTCCCCAGTGTGACTGAATTCAGGACACCCGAACAGTGATGTACGGAGCTTGGGTTTTCTAAAGAGACTTTTAGAAAGGCGTCTAGATGATCGTGATGAGGATTAAGCAAGGAGAGGTTCAGGGACAACTTGACAAAGATTTAAGAGCTTTACGTCACATCCTGGCTGTGCCATTGAACGATACTTGGTGTGTGATCCTGGGAGATTATTATGAGAAAATGGACTTTATAACCAGAAACACATTGTTTTGAACAACAGACCTTCCTCTCAGAGCTACGATGCTCTAACATTTTTCTTTATTCCACGAGCCAACATGACCCAACAAGAAAACACAACTGTAGAAATGATCGCAATAAAAGTTCGTTCTGTGGCTTGAAAGCATAATTATAGGGACGTATGGGAGCGTGTACCACAGGTAGCGATGTGTGGTACAAAGGCTTCCGGGCGAAAATGAAGTTCACATGGAGGCCATAGAGGACTGGACAGAAGCAGCCAGAGATTGATGGAAGTAATGTTTCTTAGATAGAAGCAGAAGCCTTTTAATATCCTTCTGTCTCTTCTTCAAGATACCACTACTAGGGAAAGTCCTTCTTTCGATGGCTTGATCACCCTGAACGCTTTTGAGTATCATTTGACAATTTTTCCTGTTCGCCGTTGCTTGGTCTAGGACTTGGCCTGTCAGAATAATTATGCAGATTGATTTCATGACTTCTCTTCCCTTCGATTAGTCAGTTTGGGATTCCAGACCGTCAGACACGTCTCCAGAACCCTGCTCGCTTCTGCCCAGTCCCATCTTCTTTCTCAGTCCCCACCCCGCGCCCCCAAACCGGCAGGTCATAAGCAGCACTGTATTCTCACCCCTAGACATTTAGAGCCACTTGCCAGTGTGAGTATAAACCATCGGACTCCACCTCAGTGCATGAAGAAAGACCTGAAGGTGTCTCAAAAGGAAAGAAAGAAAGAAAGAAAGAAAAGAGAGTGTCGAGCTTAGGGCTGCCGACCAGAAGCAGGACAATGAAGACCGAGGAGCCGTTTTCACTCCGAGGGACCCTTTGACGAGAAGGTGGGATAGGGATGCAGAAGCACAGAGAGGAGCCCAGATGCCGGTGAGAGGGTGCGTGCTAACCACAAGAACAGGAGTTACCCGTTTTAGCTCTTCGTAACTCAGCATTAGGAAGTTCTCCTTCTCTCTCATGGATAGCCAGCCACGAGTGTGGTCAAACCAAGATCCAAATGCCACTGCAAGGTGGGAGCGGGGAGCGGGAAGAATGGTGGGTTAGAAAGTGGGGAAGCGGGGACCCATCGCCCGTGTTCTCTCTTGTGGGCACCATGGCTAACACAACGCCTGGCACTTGGGGAAATGTCCTAACTTTTTGCCGAATGAACGAGAGTAGGGGTGGAAGATTATTAACCGAAAATCATGCATTTACCTTGCCATGAGCCTAGTTCATTTAGAGCAGGTTCTGTACCCAGTTTTTGAGGGTCCCTCAGGAGAATCGGTGAGAGACCCATGTGGCGGAAAAAATGGTGTTCTTGCAGCCCCCGATCTGATCAGCATTTAGAATTTGGGGTTGTTAGGTCACTGCCACAGGCCTTGAAGATATTTTTTTGTTTTTTGTTTTTTGTTTTTTCTTTCGTCGTTGCTATTGTAACTATTGTTCCTTCTGGAATTATCTGCCTTTGCGCTGGTTTAAGTTTTCTATTCTTTTTCCACTACGGTTTTTCTTGAGACGAGGTGAAGATTCATTTTGTAATAATTCTCTGTGAGGCTAGGTGTGGTTCTTCGATCTGAGATATCTTCAGGAAATCCTCAGGCACGTTTTCTCGAAAATCGCCTTTTCTTGTATTTTATATCACCTTCCTGGGAGGTCAAACCTCTCGCTCCATTCTCCATCTTAACTTTTTAATGGCTCTCCACCAGCCCAAGCCCTTCTTAACTCCTACGTGCCGGAGGAAATTATCAACTGAGAATTCTACTCAGTTAAACTAGCGTTCAAAAGCGAGCATGAAATAAAGACATTGTCAGGTAAAATATCGAGGTGATTTATCACTTTCATTGCAAGAGAACGAGTTTAAGTTATACTTTTATGAACAAATAAAGAGAATCCAGGGAGAGGATCCAAGAGCGGGTTAAAGGAGAACTCGAAAGGGAATCGAACAATCTCGAAGCAAACAAAAACGGAAGCACAATATCTTAAAACTTATGGGAAGTAGCAAGAGTGGTTTCAAGAAGGAAATTTATAGGGATAAATGCCTACATGAAGGAAAAGAACTATCTCAAATAAATGACCTAAATTTATAACTCAAGAAACGAGAAAGAGAAGTGCAAACTGAGGCCAAAGTTAGCAGAAGGAAGGAAGCAAAGACCAGAGTAGAAAATATTAGAATAGATGAACAAAAACGAGAGCCGTTTTTTTTGTTTTTTGTTTTTTTTAAAGATAAACACATTTAGCCAGACTTAGAAAAAACAGAGCCGACTCAAATAAATAAAAGAAATGGAAGAGGAAACACTACAACAGATGCCACAGAAATACAACAAGTCGGAAGAGGCTACTACGAACAACAACACACCCACAAATTGAAGAACCTTGAGGAAGTGGATACATTTCTAGAAACAGACAACCTACCAAGACTGAATCATGAAGGAACAGGAAATGCGAACGATCCAAGAACAAGGAAGGAGACTGAATCAGGAATCAAAAATCTTCCAACAAAGAAAAGCCCAGGCCCACATGGTCTCCTGGAAACTTCTAGGAAAACAGTCAAGAAACGATTAATGCCGATCCTGCTCACGCTTCAAAAACATCGAAGAGGAGGAAACACTTTCGAACTCAGTTTATGAGGCCAGCATTACCCTGATACGAAAGCTAGATAAGCACACTATAAGGAAATAAAATTACAGACTAATATCCCCGATGGCTACTGATGCAAAACTCTTCAACAAAGTTTCAGCGCCCTGAATACAAGACACATCAAAAGGGTTATATGCCATGGGGAGCACTTCTAGTCAGCATTGTTACAGAGCCTTGGCTAATGAGGTCAGAGAAAAAAGAAAAAGACTATGTGTTAGAAATTAAAATAATAGTCATTAAGTGAAGGTTATATTAATACTTTATAATCAAAGAGAATCTCCAGGGAAACAATTAGAATTAAGGAGGGAGTTCATTCAGATCGATGAATAGCTAATCAACATTCAAAATCAATGATATTCTCCCAAATCAGGCACAGACAACTAGAAAATGTAATAAAGATGTCATTACTCTAAAAAGAAATGAAATACATCCAAAAAAGAGTTGTAAGCTCTTCGTAGAAAAAAAATCATAAAAAGATCATGAGACATTTAAAAAGCTTTAGAGAAGGAGAGAGATAAACAAAGGGATATGTCTACAAATGAAGAGATTAAATAAAATATGTCATTTCCACACTCATTATTCTGTAAATTACTATAATGACAATCATGGAAGATATAAAGTAGCAGGGCTCCCATATGCCGTTTGTGGGAATATAGTGACATGATTACTCTGGGAGAATAGTTTGACATTGTCTTTTAAGGTTGGAATTCATTTTCTCTGTGCCTTAGCCGATCTGCACTCAGGGTTATAAACCAGAAAGGAAGTCACGCACGCGTGCCCAGAGAAGTGTCGTTCCCAACAGCCCTAAACTTGAAACACCTCATTGAATTTCCGACTTCTGATTCCGTCAACCCTGCCACGGCTCATTCTGCTGGTATGGTTGGCCTTGGCAGGTGGGAACCAGACAGAGGGCCATCAAAGCATGCTCGGGGGCTTCTATATAGAAGATTCCAGATTTCAAGTCTCCCAGAGCATGGATGATGAAAGGGTGGCAAGCTCCAGGAGTCCTATAGACGCCTGACTTTGCTGGGGAGGAAATGTATCCAGAACAGGGGACCCCCCCCACCCCCACCCCAAGGCTCTGTTATCATGCATCAGACTCAGGGGCCAGAGGAGGGACTCCTGTTACCTAGGACTAAGTACGATATTTCCTGGGACTTAAATTCCCCAAATTTCTTCATTTGTATGGGGGAAAGGGTTTGGACTGACTTTCTACAAGCTGTAGACACCCTAGGCTACCGATCCCAGTTGAAAACAATAATGATTCTGGCATTGGTGGTTCCTGACTGGATGAGAGAGACCCACGTGTGAGTTTTGATGCAGAGATAAGCGAGATACTGGGGTAGCATCCTCATCACCCACCACCGCTGACTGGGCCTTCCCGGGTTCCTGGGAACAGCTGAAGCACGGTTCGGTCTGCCTTACGCACCCAATGGCAAGATTAAACATAGCACCGACTAGGGGGTTGCTCCCTTCGTGTCTGGGCTTCTGCTCTCGGGTTTCTCTGTTGTCTTTTTTTTTTTCCTGAAAGAGTAATCTGAGGCAACGTAGGAGGCAGGGCTGAAAAGTTCCTCCAGGATCAGCTCAGTATGAGATAGGACGGGAGGCTTCAAAGATTAAACTTTACACCGAGAGCAAACAGTTCAGGGGCTGTGTACTCGTCCACATGGGTGATTGCGACACAGCCTAGCAGGGCCAAAGAGCAGGCAGATGAGGACACTGATGAGTCTAGTACGTTAATGTAGGAAAGACGTAAGGGTGGCTCTGGTTGATGAAGTCCCTGGGGAAGGGGTGGCAAATACACGTTCATTATTTAACACAGGTGTAGTAGCTGCCTAGGAGCCGGGGTCAACAGTGTACACCTCAGAGAGCTTACGTTTTAGTGGGAGACACATGGGATAAACAAATAATCAGAATCCGAATTCACTGGCGATGAGCACTAAGAAGACGGGGAGGGATGCTATTTTATACGCCGCCGAAAAGGAATACTTCCCTAAATCCGGTCATTTCGGCAGAGACCGGAATAAAGATATTAATCAAGGTTGTGGCATAACACTTTCATGCACGGATAGAAAAAGATATTTCATGCAAATGGAAAAGCAAAACAAACAAACAATGCTGGGGTAGCAATACTTATACCAGACCAAATGGAATTTAAAACAAAGGCTAGAACCAGAGACAAAGAAAAACCAGGTAATTCCGCTTCTGGGAATTTCTCTGAAGAAACTCAAAGCCCTTATTCAAAAAGACATATGCACCCTTATGTTCAATGCAGTATTATTTACAATCGACGAGATATGGAAGCAACCTAACTGTTCCTCATGGATGAACGGATAAATAAGATGTGGTACATACATATCAGAGAATATCAGCCATGAAAAGAATAAAATCTTGCCATTTGCGACCCCATGGACAGACCTAGAGGGTGTTACGCTGAGCGAAATAACTCGGGCCGGAAAAGACACCTACCACACGATGGAGTCTAAAAAACAACATAAATGAACCCACGAAGCAGAAACCAATTCATAGGCGCAGAGAACAAACGGGTGATCGTCAGATGGGAGGGGGCTTGGGGGAATGGCTGACAAAAGGGACGGGATTAAGAAGCACAAGGTGACAGTTCCAAAACAGTGCCGAAGGTGCAAAGTGCAATTTAGGGAACGTCGTCAACGCTATGGTACTAACTGCCTCTGGTGTCAGATGCACGTTGAGCTTAGCGCGTAGAAAACGTCTGATCGTTGCGTTGTACCCCCGAAACTAATATACTATTTTATATCAACCGTTCGATTATGTCCATTTTTTTTTATTGAGAAATAAAAAAATATATATTTTAAAAAACGGTCGTGGGATTTACGTAAAGGAAAATGGCGAAGGGCACCAGGAGGCCGTATGGGAAGGTCGGAATCACGCTCGTCCTGGGACGAAGGGCGGGTCTATGTATTTAACGAGGTAACGATGCAGAAGGGGAAGTTTTGGTTGTGGGGGGCAATGCGCTCGATTTTGAACTTGTCAGATTTGAGGGATCTATGGTTCTCTCTGCGGAGCGGATGTCTGTGGATTTAGAGAGACAGGTTTGCGGTTAGGGAGACAAATCGCAGCTGACATATGGGACTCGTCGTGTAGTTTTGGGGGAAATCGCAAAATTTTAAGTATCTGAGAAAGTCTAGAAATTCTGCATAATTAAAAGTAGCGATACCGTAATTAATGCATACTTTTTTTTTGAGTTTTTAACAGCTTTTCTTGGGTTTCTTTTTCTTTTCCTTTTTCTTTTTTTTTTAACGCCTACAGCCCCTGGTCTTCCTAGGTGGTCTCCCATCCAAGTACTAACCAGGCCCGACCCTGCTTAGCTTCTGAGGTCAGACGGGATCGGGCTCGTTCAGGGTGGCATGACCGTGGACATTTTTTCTTCTTCTTTGAAAAAAATTTTATTTTAAATGTCCACCTGAAAATTACATAATTGTATTCACCAACGTTACCCCCAATAAACTTAATAAAAAAAATGGTTATTTTATTAGTTTCTAGTACACAGGACATTGGCTAGACAATTATAGAGTTTATAAGACGATCTCCCTGAGTGCTGTGTCTCTGGCTCTCCGCCTAGCCAACATGTTCATGCTGACTGCATTCCCCATGCCCTGAATGCGTACATTTTTTTGAGACCGCTGGGACAAGCGCATAAAGGGCGTTTTAGAAGGATGCATCTAAAACCGATGGAAGGTCAAGATTGTGTTGTCCAGGAGGCCGGTGAGAAGCTGACTTTTAGAAAGCTATGAATTAGGAGAGCAGAGGAGAGGAACACAGATGCTCTTGTTGGTGTTAGACTCAGGGGGCACCTAAGACAGATGACGATGGGGCAGGCCGAAGGGCTGGCTGGGGTTCTGCGGCTCTGCCAGAGAGCACGTGGAATCAGAAAATGTGGGTTCCCAGGGTGATGGAAGCTTTTACCCACAGGTTAGCGAGATGCAGGGCTGAGCGACGGGGTGTCAGATGAAGTCTGGTCGAGGACTCTGAACCACCTCCCGGCGGCCATATTTTACATTCACTCACCATTTCCTCGGATGAACCAGTCAAGATATTGTTCCAGTGACTCTGGTTTCTTCGCCAAATTGGAAATAGTCCAGAAAAAATAACCAGACACGAGGACATCTCTGGGATTTCGGAGGAGATAAATCAGCTTAGAGAGAAAGACGGGGTAACAAAACATCAGTACAGTTTCCCATGCTGCCCGGTCTTCATAAAAAAGGAGGGGGAAAAAGCCATTTCCTGGGAAATGCCTAGTGAGTATCAATGGATTCCTTTAATAAGCTGATGATTGCATGCATTAATCAAATATCTATTTTACGGTGCTTAGCAACCAGTCACCGGGGTGATCTTACAGTAGAAGACAAAAGGATTGTTCCTTGTTTCTGAGATATTTTAAATCCGGATCTTGAGGGTAGTTGCTCGGCTGCGCACGCATCTAAAGATCTGACAAGCTAACACTCCAGGCGAGTGTGTAGACACAGACGCGCGCGCGCACGCCCACACACAGACACACACACACACGTGCAAAGATGCTCGGCATCCGAACACCTGAGTTCTATTCTGGATTCTGCGCCAGCTTCCTGTGGGACGTGATTCCAGGCCCCCGTGCTCGCCAGGCCTCAGTTTCCCCATGCGGGGGGTGTAACGAGCTCCAAGAAGACACACGTAAATCGGTGTATTACAAATAAGCTTGGAAAGTGATGGGTTTTAGAAAAAAACTTCATCG
>NW_024342779.1:0-805 GCF_902729225.1 Pteropus medius | reverse complement strand
GTAACCGAAGTATGTGTTCGCCAATCAGAACAGGGCACACCAGGGCCCTTTGCGACCCAACAGTTTGCTTTTCAACTCCAGCTTCGTAATTTACCGGCCGAGGGGCCTTTATCTCTTTGAGTTTCAGTGTCTACAGAGCAGTCATGGTAGTAAAAATAAATGACCTTGATGAAGGACTCACCTTGTGTCAGGCGTTGTGCTAAGCGCGGTACGCATGCTGATGATTTTAATCATCGAAACAATTCTATAAGACGGGCTCAGATAATCGGGTCCCCACGGCCATCGCCATCCGGCATGTGGGGAACTCAGCTTTGCAGAACCGACGGAATCCTCCGAAGGACGCGCCGCCAGTGACTCAGCTCTGTTGTCTGCCCTGATTCTCACGGTCCCGGGCCTTTGTCTTCGTGGAGGCAGAAGCTGAGGCTTAGCGCCTTGTCTATGTCACGGTGGGGCTGCGTTGTGGAAATTGCATCTGCCATGACCCGTCCTCCCACACTCAGGCTTCTTGCCCTTAGAAGCCGTCCTCACGTGGATGTGACATCTCCATTAGCCGGACATTCCCGACAGCTTTATCCAAGAACAAAATTAACGCCAGCATGGAACATCCACCTGCGGCACTGTGGTGTCAGATGGTCTGGTTTAGGTTCCACCTGACTATGAGCGGGTGACCTCGATGCTTCTGAGCCACAGTCCCTCATGCGTGAACAGGGGGATAGGAGTGCCTGCCTCCCGGGGTTGCCGTGAAGGTCAAACGAGACTAGACTACGAGAAATCAAGAGCAGAGACCGGGTGGTGGTCTCCTTCA
>NW_024342778.1:0-2431 GCF_902729225.1 Pteropus medius | reverse complement strand
TACCAGAGAAGACAGGCCGCTCCTAGCACCTCCACCTCCCCGCAGTGTGGACACCGGGCATTCCACAGCCACAATTCAGCATGATCTCTTTTCATCCCGGAGGCCCCGGGGCTCCTTCCTCAGGCCTCGGCTCCTTCCCGCTTTCCGCAGTGGAAATCAGACTTCAGGACGGAAGCAGACAAATCCCTCTCCCTCACCTATCTGCCTGGGATGGTCGTAATGGTCCCCGTGGACGCATTCAAAATGAAGAAATGAACGGCTCAAAGAGATGATCGCAAAGCTCCTAAGGCACGGAGGCCGAATTCAGACCCACAGCTGTCTGCAGTGTCTCCCAACTGAACTCTTTCCAGCGGGTGACGGCCGCCATGGACGGAGGGGCCAAAGCATCCCCGGGTACGCTGTCTGTGGGCGGCCCTGAACCCTGCAAGAGGATGCAGAGACGAATGACACGAAGTTTGTACCTCTAGGAGCTCAAAGTGTCAGTGAGTGCTCCTCCAACTTCGCCACCCCAGTACCCGCAGATGACCGGGCATGGCCCACAGAGCCCCAAGGCCCCGGGAGGGCTGTGCATTTGCCGCAAGTGAGCCTTTTCTCGGAAGTCTGCGATTCTGGCTCAAAATGGACGCCACCAGAGAGCTTTTTGCCAAAGCTACCATATACATATATATGCATATATATGTTCATCTATATGCATATATATGTATATGGTGGATTTTTGAAGGAAACCTGCGTGGACCCCTGGTCTACCACAGAAGACAGGCCGCTCCTAGCACCTCCACCTCCCCACGCATGGTTGTGGGACACCTGGCTCCAGAATACACAGTACACCAGCATGATTCTTTCATCTCTGAAGTTCTCCTGGGGCTTTCTCCTTCCCAGGTTCAAGCCTTCCCGGGGTGGCTTCTCTGTGCAGTGTGGGGACTTCAGGATCGGGAGAAGTGGCATTGCATCTCTCCCTCCTCCTCACCCTTTCAGCCTGATGGTCGTATTTTATCCCCGACCATTCAAATGAAGAAATGAAAGGCTCAAGAGTTGATCAAAAGTGAAAGCTCTCACAGGCACGGAGGTCGGCTCCAGACCATTGGAAGCTGGCCCGTAAAAGTGTCTCCTCCCAACTGAACTCTTCCATGTGGGGTGACTCAAGCCATGGGCAGAATGAGGGGGTAAATAAAGCACTCTGCTGGCATTGCTCTGTGGCGGCTGCACTCCTGACCCCTGCAGATGCAGAGATGACGACACGGTTTAAAAATTTGGGAGCTCACAAAAGTGTCAGGTGAGTGCTCCCTCCAACTTCAAGCACCCCAGTGCCCTTAGAGATGATTCCGGGCATGTCTGGCTGCAGAGTTCCAAGGTCCTCGGGTGGGAGGGCTGCTGCAGCCTCTGTCATGGTAGTGAGCTCCCTTCCTCGGAAGTCTGCGATTCTGGCGCGAAATGGACGTCACCAGATAGCTTTTTGCCAAAGCTACCATATACATATATATGCATATATATGTTCATCTATGTGCATATATATGTATATGGTGGATTTTCGAAGGAAACCTGCGTGGACACCTGGTCTACCACAGAAGACAGGCCGCTCCTAGCACCTCCACCTCCCCGCAGTGTGGACACCGGGTGTTCCAGAGCCACAATTCAGCATGATCTCTTTTCATCCCAGAGGCCCTGGGCTCCTTCCTAAGGCCTCGGCTCCATCCCGCTTTCCGCAGTGGAAATCAGACTTCAGGACGGAAGCAGCCACCTCCCTCTCCCTCACCTTTCTGCCTGATGGTCACTCATAATGATCCCCGGGACGCATTCAAATGCAAAGAAACAGTGCTCAAGATGACGTAAAGCTCCAAGGCACTATGCGTGTCGAATTCCCAGACCCACAGCCGTTCGTGTGTGTAAAATTCTGCAAACAACCTTCCAGCGGTAGATCGTCGCCATGTGGATCTAGGTGGGGCATAGCACTCGGTAGCCGCCGTTGCTGTCTGTGGCTGCTGCCTGAACTCTAGTAAGAAGGACAAGGAGAGGAATAGACCCATTTTCACCGCCAAGGAGCTAATTTGGACCCCGGAAAGCTTTTCTCAGGTTTCAAAAGTATGGACCACTACCCTATAGAAGACTGAACAATGCCCAGCATGCACGCAAAGTCTGTGGGTCTCCCATGCTCAGGAGCTGTATGCGTGCAATTTCTCAAAAATTCTCCCTGTCTCTTTAAATTAAATGAATGGAATTGAAAGGGAGAAGGAAGAAAGAAGAGTTAACATAGATACATATACATGTGCATTATATGGCGTGAATATATGGTACATATATGTTATGGTGAATTGTGCAGTAGCACAAGGCCTCAGGTCTTTAGGGAAGGTGGGGGCCGCTTCTCAAGCAGTACACTGCCTCCCTAGGAATTAAAATAGGGGGCCCCTGCAGCAGCAGAGCCACAAAGAGGCAG
>NW_024342777.1:0-362 GCF_902729225.1 Pteropus medius | reverse complement strand
TCAGACTTCCGGACGGAAGCAGACACCTCCCTCTCCCTCACCTTTCTGCCTGGGATGGTCGTAATGGTCCCCGTGACGCATTCAAAATGAAGAAATGAAAGGTTCAAAGAGCTGATCGCAAAGCTCCTAAGGCACGGAGGCCGAATTCAGACCCAGAGCTGTCTGCAGTGTCTCCCAACTGAACTCTTTCCAGCGGGTGACGGACGCCATGGACGCAGGGGCCAAAGCATCCCTGGGTACGCTGTCTGTGGGTGGCCCTGAACCCTGCAAGAGCATACAGAGACAAATGGGACGTAGCTTGTACCTCTAGGAGCTCAAAGTGTCAGTGAGTGCTCCTCCAACTTCGGTACCCCAGTACCCGC
>NW_024342776.1:0-1569 GCF_902729225.1 Pteropus medius | reverse complement strand
AACCTAAACCTACTCAAACCCTAACTCCAAACTAAAACTAACACTAATTCTAACATAAACTCTGAAACTAACTTTAAAACTAAAGCTAATCCTACTCCAAATTCAAACACTAACCATAACAATAATTCTAACTCTAAATTATAAATCAAAATAACCCTAACCTAAAGCCTTACACTAACCCTAACCCTAAACCTAATACTAATCTTAACTCTAATATCTTAAAATAAGTCTAACACTAATCATAGGTGTAAACCGAAACCAAACCATAACACTAAACCTAGCCCAAAACAAACCCTAACCCTTACATTAACTCTAAACTAAACCTAAACCAAACCTGAACACTAACCCTAACCCTATGCCTAAATATATCCCTAAATTTAACACTAAAACTACCCATAACACAAATGTTAACATTAAAATTAAGCCTGCTACTGATCCTAATCCTTAAACTAAAGCTAAACTAACCCTAAGTCTAACCGAAACCCTAATTTTACACTAACAATATAACTAACCCTGACTCCTTAGCCTAACCGTAACCCTAAACAATAGCGAACACTAATCCTAACACTAACCCTATCCCTAGGCATAATCCTAACCTACACTAACCCTAAACCTAACTATAACCATAAACCTACCCCTAAACTGAACTTAACCCGAAATCTACTGGTAATCCTAACACTAACCTAACCCTAATTCTAACCCTAAACCTAAACATAACCTTAACCCTAAACCTAACACTTACCCTTATCCTAAAATTAAACCCTGAACATAACCATAACCATAACACTAACCCTGATTCTAAACCTTAAACGGAAGTAAATCCTAACCCTAATTCTAACCCTAACCATAATACTAACCCTTAAATTAAATTTTAATCTAATAACCCTAAACCTAACTCTTTATCATAAACTTAACACTAAATCTAACTTTAAGTCTAAAACTAACACTAACTCTAACCCTAACACTAACATTAACCCTAAAACTAAAAATAATGAAAACCTTAATTTTAAACCTAACCCTAATACTAACCCTAACCCTTATACTAACACTAACAGTAAAGCTTATCCTAACCCTAACACTAATCCTAACTTTAACTCTAATCCTAACCCTAACCGTAACGGTAAACGTACTGCTAAACTAAACCTTACATGAACCCTAATAGAAACCATAACCCTAACCCTAACATAAGCCCAACCCTAAACCTAATCCTAACACTCACCCTAATCCTAAACACTAAACGTAACCGTAACCCTAATACTAAAACTAACCCTGATCCTAACCCTAAAACTGAAGCTAATCCTAACCATAATTCTAAATGTAATCATAAATTTTACACTAACAATAACTATAATCCTAACATCTTAACATAAACCTAGCCCTAAACGTAAACGTTACACTAACCCTAACCAAACTATAATCCTACCCTAACCCTAAAACTAATCCTAACTCTAACCGCTTACCCTAACCCTAACTCTAACACTAAACCTAACCCTAATCCTAATGCCACCCTAACTCCAACCCTAACTCTAAGCCTAATCCTAAATTGTACACTAACAAAAACCCTAACCC
>NW_024342775.1:0-326 GCF_902729225.1 Pteropus medius | reverse complement strand
GTTTTCCTTCGAAAATCCACCATATACATATATATATGCATATATATGTATATGGTAGCTTTGGCAAAAAGCTCTCTGGTGACGTCCATTTTGAGCCAGAATCGCAGACTTCCGAGAAAAGGCTCACTTGCGGTTAATGCACAGCCCTCCCGGGGCCTTGGGGCTCTGTGGGCGATGCTCGGTCATCTGTGGGGACTGGGGTTCCGAAGTTGGAGGAGCACTCACTGACACTTTGAGCTCCTAGAGGTACAAACTACGTCTCATTCGTCTCTGTATGCTCTTGCAGGCTTCAGGGCCACCCACAGACAGCGTACCCAGGGATGCTT
>NW_024342774.1:0-613 GCF_902729225.1 Pteropus medius | reverse complement strand
CTGGCCTCGTTCATGGCTCCCGTGGCTAAAGACACACACATTGGGATGGGAAATGGCCTGGTGTCAGCCAGAGAGGGAGAAAAGAGTGTGGTGACCTTCCAGGATGCCCATCTCAGGGAGTTAGGCCTCCTCCTTGCTCCCTGAAGGCCCTGAAGCTGGGGTATGAAACAAGCAGAGGTCCAGCATGGAATGAGAAGGACCAGGAGGGAGCCACCCATGAAGGTCACTGTCCTGGGAGCTGAGAGGGAACCAAGATAAGTAAATAGAAGCCCTCTTCCTCAGTTCTCACAGCTGTCCCCCTCCAGCCCAGTGTTCCCCTCACAGAGCTGCCAACGACAGAGCAGGGGTTACTGCTGGACAGGAGAGCTAATGGCCACAAGAAGATGCTGCCAATATGGGTCTTAGCAGCCAAGGTACTCCCAGGCCGTGTCTTGTGTGGTGGGGATTGTGGGTTTTGCCATCTCAAGCTAAGTCTTCTGTGGTTTTCCCCAAGAAACCACAGGTTGTGTTATTGGCTTGAGATTTTTCCCATCCCGTGGCCTAGTCTTAGGTCAGAGGGAGTCCCCTGAAACCCCTGTATTTTATCCCCCCCAGGTGGAACCATGCGTCTTGG
>NW_024342773.1:0-941 GCF_902729225.1 Pteropus medius | reverse complement strand
GGACAGAAGCCACGGGGAGGCTGGAGCCAGGGCCCAGGAGTGACAGGGAAAACATGAAGAAGAACTTCCCAAGTGAAGAGCTACCTCGCCCTCGAAGGTGTCCCCCTGCCTTCCCTCCCTCCCTGATTCTTCCTTGTCTGGGACCGACGGTCACCAGTCAAGAAGGGGCAGGCGATGGGAAAGCCGCGGGCTCCCCAGTTCCCTGCCAACCTACATGTCCCACGAAGTTTCACACAGAACCCAGGCAGCATCCGCAGGGCAGGAGTCTCTGCCTCTGATCCTTCTGGAACAATCCCACCCTTCCGGGTCCTTTCTGCACAGAGGCAGAAATAAAGGCTCAGGGATGCGGCATGTTCGCCCGGACGACGCACCGGGACACTGTCCTCCCCTAGTGAGTTGTCCTAGTTCCTGCCTCCCAGGAGAGGCGACCTGCCCAAGTGACATAGCACAGACTGGAAGGGGTGCCCTGGAAGCCCCTTCACCCTCACGGCCGGGCCCTGAGCCCCACGCAGGGAGGCCCTGGACACTCAGCGCGAAGAGTGGACGAGCAACGGGGAGTCCCCGCAGAGCAGAGGCAGTCGGCCCGAGTCACACGGGGTCCGGCACAAGGTCTTGTGCTAGGCCAGAGGCTCCTGTAGGTGGGGGACACAGCCCCCCAGGAATTAAAGACAGCCCTGAAATAAGGATGAGCAGAGGTGGGGGGAAGGGCAAAGCCGGAGTTCAGGGCTCACCGGAGGGCAAATCGTGGGGAGTCATAACCCTCATTAGCAAGGAAGGCTGAGCGAGCTCTGCAGGCCTGGGCGGCCCGTGGCTTTCTCTCTTTAGGACGGGCCGCCGTATGCGGCCAGCATGGAGGATGGCCTAGCGAGGGAACAAAGCAAGGATGCGCTGCGCACAGCTCCTGGCTAATTAAAGACCTTGTTTTCGAAACAAGGCATCTC
>NW_024342772.1:0-324 GCF_902729225.1 Pteropus medius | reverse complement strand
TGGACACCGGGCGTTCCAGAGCCACAATTCAGCATGATCTCTTTTCATCCCAGAGGCCCCGGGGCTCCTTCCTCTGGCCTCGGCTCCTTCCCGCTTTCCGCAAGGAAATCAGTCTTCAGGACGGAAGCAGACACCTCCCTCCTCCGCACCTTTCAGCCTGGGATGGTCGTAATGGTCCCCGTGGACGCATTCAAAATGAAGAAATGAAAGGCTCAAAGAGCTGATCGCAAAGCTCCTGAGGCAGGAGGCCGAATTCAGCCCCACAGCTGTCTGCAGTGTCTCCCAACTGAACTCTTTCCAGCGGGTGACGGCCGCCATGGACGG
>NW_024342771.1:0-318 GCF_902729225.1 Pteropus medius | reverse complement strand
ACTACTGAAACTCACTGAAGTAGAACTAGACAATCTTAATGACCTATAACAAGTTTAAAAGATTGAAAGTATAATAATAATAATAATTAATAATAATAATAATAATAATAATAAGAAGAAGAAGAAGAAGAAGAAGAAGAAGGAGAAGCAGAAGCAGCAGCAGCAGCAGCAGCAGCAGCAGAAGCAGCAGCAGCAGCAGCAGCAGCAGCAGCTAATCACAAAGAAAGGCCCAGGACCAGATGGCTTGTCCACTGAATTCTACCAAACATTTAAAGAAGACTCAATACCAATTCATTACAATCTCTTGCAAAAAATAGA
>NW_024342770.1:0-938 GCF_902729225.1 Pteropus medius | reverse complement strand
GGCAGTTCCGGGGGCTTCCAGACCCTTCTGAAATCTCCACGGGGACTGTAGAGCCACCGCAACGAAACTGACAACCCGAGTTTAAGAGGTGAGGCTGCCGTGGAAACCCAGCTTTGGGACAGTCCCCTCGGGCCCCTGGCCACTTCGTCCCTTGCAAACGGATGCTGCAGTTGGCCCCCTGATCCCTGGACATCTGGAAGGGAACTCAGGCTGAGAAAGGTCACGAAGGAAAGTGACTCAGGGTGACAGGTATTCTGTGATGGTCCCGCGTGTCTGTCCCGTGCTGAGAGGTGACTGAGGGGCCCGGGGTAGTGGGTGGACGGGGCCGGGCACAGACACGCCCGGTACTTTGGGGTTAGGGGGATTCAGAGAAGGGACCAGGGAGGACAAGCAAAGAGGTGACATTGGAAGAGGGGACGTTGAAACTAGGGCTTAAAAGGTGAGCAGGAATTGGCCGGGCAAAAGAGAGGAGGGTTCCAGGCAGAGGGGTCAGCCCGCACGGAGGCCCTGGGGCTGGACAGTGCAAAGGCCCTGGGGCCGACAGAGGGTCGCAAGGTGACCCACGAGGCTGGGTCAGAGTGATGAGGGAGGGGATGGGGTCACAGAGGAGATGGAGATTGCTATGGATAGAATGTCTGTGTCCCCCCAAATGTGTACGCTGAAACCTAACCCCTAATGTGATGGGGTTGGGGGGCGGGGCCTTTGGGAGGTGAAGAGGTCGTGAGGGTGGAGCCCTTACAGAAGAGACCCCAGAGGGCTCCCTGGCCCCTTCCACCATGAAAAGGTGGATGTCTATGAACCGGGAGCTGCCGTCGCCAGACGCCAAGTCCCCCAGCGCCTTGACCTTGGACTTTCCGAACTGTGAGAGATAAAGGTCTGTTGTTTACAAACCCTCCAGTCTATGGCGTTCCGTTAGAGCAGGCCCAATGCACTAAGAC
>NW_024342769.1:0-317 GCF_902729225.1 Pteropus medius | reverse complement strand
AGCAGCGGCCACCCGAGGAGCTCGGCTCTTCCCCTGCTCCCCCTCCCTCTGTCCTCGGGTCGGGACTTCTGCCTCCACGCACAGCACAGGCCGTGTGATGGCTTCCCCACCCTCCGCAGCCTGCAGACGGGGACCGCGCCCCGCTGCTCAGGCTTCCTTTCCCCGCCGCCCCTCAGGTGTCGCCCGCTCGCTCCTCCCGCTCACACCTCGCCTCCGCAGGGGCCTTCTCCCCTCTTTCCATTTCCCCAGGACCCCCTGAGTCCCCTCCTCATCTCTTCACAAAACTCCACCGTATTCTTTTGAATCCCTTCTGTTCG
>NW_024342768.1:0-727 GCF_902729225.1 Pteropus medius | reverse complement strand
ATTTAAGGTAATGGTTAGAAATAGTGTTATGATACGCTTTAGTATTAGGATTAGGTTCAGGGTTAGGGTTAGTGTTAGGGTTGGGGTAAGAATTAGGGTTAGGATTAGCTTCAGTTTTAGGGTTAGGATCAGAGGTACTGTTAATGTTAGCATTAGGGTTAGGGTTAGAGTTACTTTTAGAGTTAAAGATAGGGTTAAGGTTGGTTTTAGGGTAAGGGTTTAGGGTTAATGTTATTGTTAGAATAAAATTTAGTATCAGGGTTATTGTTATGCCTAGGGTAAGAATTATGATTAGGATTAACTTTAGTTTTAAGGTTAGAAACAGAGATAGGGTTAAGATTAGGGTTAGAGTTGGGGGTAGGGTTTGGGTTAGGCTTTAGGATTAGTGTTAGTGTTAATGTTAGGGTTAGTGTTAGGTTATGTTAGGGTTCAAGTTAGAGTAAGGGTTAGTGTTAGGGTAAGGGTTTAGTGGTAGATTTAGGGTTAGGCTTAGCTTTAGGTTTTGGGTTAGTTTTATAGTATTTTTATTGTAATATTTAGGGTTAGAGTTAGTGTTAGGATTAGGGATAGAATTAGGGTTTGGATTAGATTTAATTTTATGGTTAGGACAGGTTTAAGGTTATGGTTAGGGTTCAGGGTTATGATTAGTTTTATGGATAGAATTACTTTTAAGATAATTGGTTAGGTTTAGGTGTAGAATTCGGGTTATGGTTAGGGTTAGGGTAGG
>NW_024342767.1:0-629 GCF_902729225.1 Pteropus medius | reverse complement strand
GGGTGCGTGGGTGGCCCCGGGTCCCCTAGGAGCAGAGCGGACAGGCGGCGACCGGCAGCTTTGCCTCCTGAGGAGCAGGTGTCGGGCTGGTGCAGTCGCTTCGCTGTGAGGGCCGCAGGTGCCGGCTGCTCCCCCGTAAGCCCCTTCGAGAGGCCGGGAGACCAGGACACGGGGTCGTGCGGGGACGGCGCTCAGAACCTCAGCCCCGCCCGCACCAGAACATTCCACGACCGTGGACCTGTGTGTCCGGACACAGCCCTCGAAATGTGGCCAGCGCGATGCATGAACTAAGCCTGACTCTCATTGTGATGCATGAACTAAGCCTGACTCTCATTGCTGTTCATTGAATCCAGTAGCCCTGTGGCCGTGGCTGTGGCCAGCATGTGGGACGGCAGAGGGACAGTTTGCTCAGTCGCGTCACCTCTTTGCTCCTCTTTGCCGGTGTCTCGGGCTAGCCCCGTGGCGGCCGCGGACTTGGTGCCGGGCTGTGTAATGAGTCGGTCCGGCCCCTGCGGGGAGGAACAGGCGGGGAGCAGCGCGTCCTTTGATGGGAGGTCTCTGCCCCGCCGTGTGGGTGCCAGCTCGGCCGGCAGGCGGCTCAGAGGAGGGCTCCGTATTTGACAGGAGGG
>NW_024342766.1:0-1779 GCF_902729225.1 Pteropus medius | reverse complement strand
GGCTTAGGGTTAGAATAAGCGGTTAGGGTTAGTGTTAGGCTTAGGGTTAGTGTTAGGGTTTAGGGTTAGGGTTTAGATTAGGTTAGTGTTAGGGTTACCGTTAAGGATCAGTTTAGGTTTAGATTAGGGATATGATTAGTTATAGGGTTAGCGTTAGATTTAAATAGGCTTATGATTAGCTTTAGTTTTAAGGTTAGGGTCTGGTTTAGTGTTAGTGTTAGAGTTACTGTTCAGGTTAAGTTAGAGTTAGGATGATCATTAGAGTTCGTGTTAGGTTTAGTTTAGGGTTAGTTTTATGGTTAGGCTAAGGGTTAGGTTTAGGTTATTGTTAAGATTAGAGTTAGGGTTAGTGTAATGGCTAGGGTTAGCTTTAGGTTTAGGGTTAGCCTTAGGGTAAGCAGTTAGTTTTAGAGTTATTGTCAGTGTAAAATTTATGGTAAGGTTTAGAATTAGGGTTAGGATAAGTTTTAGTGTTAGTGTTAAGTTCAGAGTTAGTGTTAAGGTTAGCTTTAGAATTATGGTTAGCATTAGCTTTATTTTTATGGTTAGAATCAGGGTTCAAGTTAATGTTAGGTTTAGGGGTAGGGTTAGGTTTAGGGTTGCCGTTATGGCTTGGGTAAGGTTTAGTTTAAGGGTAGGTTTATGGTTAGTTTTAGTATTAGGGTTAGGTTTAGATTAGGGTAGGGTCAGGGTTAGAATTAGTGTAAGGGTTAGGATAAGATTTAGTTTTAGGGTTAGGATCAGGGTTCAGGTTAATGTTAGTGTTAGGATTAGAGTTAGGGTTAATTTTAGACTTAAAGTTAGATTTAGGGTTATGTTTAAGATAAGGGGTTAGGTCTAAGGTTATTGGTAGTTTAAACTTTAGGGTTAGGGTTAGGATCACTTTTAGTTTTAAATTAGGTTTAGGGTTAAGTTTAAGTTAGGGTTAGGCATAGGGTTAGGGTTAGTGTTAGAGTTAGGTTTAGCTATAGTTTTAAAGTCATGGTTAGAGTTATGATTAGCTTTAGTTTTAGGGTTAAGATCAGGTTTATAGTTAGTGTTAGGTTTAGGGTCAGAATTACGGTTAGGATTAGCTTTACTTTTATGGTTAGGATAAGGGTAGGTGTTAATGTTATGATTAAGATTAAGGTTAGAGTTAGTTTTAGAGAGAAATTTAGTGTTAAGGTTACGTTTAGGGTATGGGTTAGGGTAAAGGTTTTTGTTAGTGTAAAGTTTAGGATTAGGGTTAGTGTTAGGATTAGGTGTAGCTTTAGTTTTAGAGATAGGATCAGTTTTAGGGATAGGGTTAAGTTTAGGGTTACGATTTAGTGTTAGCGATATGGTTATGTTTAAGGTATGGGTTTAGGGTTAGGGTGACACTTAGTGTTAGATTTAGCATTAGGTTTTGTATTAGAGTTAGGGTTAAGGTTAGTTTTAGAGTTAAAGTTAGGGCTAGGATTAGATTTAGTGCAATGGGTTACAGTTTGGCTTATTGTTAGTGTAAAGTTTAGACTTAGGGTTAGTGTTAAAGTTAGGGTTAGAATTAGGGTCAGGTTTATCTTTAATTTTAGGGCTAGGATCTTGGTTAGAATTAGGGTTAGCATTAGGGTTAGCATAAGGTGTTAGAGTTAGGGTAAGAAGTTAGATTTAGGATTTCTGTTAGTTTTAGTGTTAGGGTTAGGGTTAGGGTTACAGTTAGGATTCGGGTTAAGCTCAGTTTAGTGGTAGCTTTATGGATAGCGTTAGGGTTACAATTTGCGTAAGTTAGGTTCAGTGTTAGGTTTAGGGTTAGTGTTACTG
>NW_024342765.1:0-433 GCF_902729225.1 Pteropus medius | reverse complement strand
GAGAAGGGTCATTTTTCTCTGTCAATAGGAGATGAATGGGGGGGATGAGATCCGAGTGGACCCTGAAGGAAATGGAGGAGTTTAATAAGTAAGTGACAGAGAAGATGAGCAGAGGAGGAGGAAATATTTTACGTAGAAGCCAAAACTTGAACCGAGGCCCCAGGTAGAAGGGTGAAGGACATTATTCGAGAACCATGGAGTGACCTTAGAACAATTTAGTAGGCGGGGTGGAGGAGCTGGAGCCCCACAGTGAGAGGGCCAGCTGGGGAAGGCGCGAGTTTATTCTGCAGGTAGTAGGAAGTCACTGAAGGTTTCCAATCAAGGGACCGATCCGATCGAATCTGAAGGTCACTGAAGGTTTCCGATCGAATCTGTGTTTAAGGAAGACAGTTCTGGGGGAGTGTGTGGGCTGGAACTGGAGAGAGGGGGAGAC
>NW_024342764.1:0-349 GCF_902729225.1 Pteropus medius | reverse complement strand
TGTGTGTGAGTTTAAAGAAAAGGAAGAGGGAGTTTACCATGACCAGACTTGTGTTGGGGGCCTTGGGAGATACAACGTAGAGGAGAAAAGGCTGTCACTCTCAGGCCACATATAATTAAGTGAAAGAAACAGAAGTCTCTCTCTTGGGCGTTTTAATAACGCGGCAGGATGTGCTGCGTTGGGCAGTTTCATTATCTGTCCATCGAAGAGCTGAACTCTGAAGACGAGCTCAGTCAGGGGCTGATAGCGCTGCTCAGCCTTGAGGAGGAACGGGCCTTAACCCGTTTCCTAGAAAACAGGATTTAGAGAAAGGAGAAAGAACGTACTCTCGGCATGAATTGGAGCAGTG
>NW_024342763.1:0-545 GCF_902729225.1 Pteropus medius | reverse complement strand
ACAACAAAAAAACCAATTAGGAGTAAGGTGACTATCAGGAAAATAGAAGCAGAGGAGTGCAACCCTTACTAGGAATAGGGCATTATAAGCTTAAATAATAAGAAGAGAATTGCTATAGCAAGATAGTAATGAACGTTCAGCATGCATAGGGAAAAATTGAGATAATGACTGAAAAGGGAAGGATTCAAAGATCCAAATTTGAAAAGGAGAATGGAGAAAAGGCACATGCAGAAGAAAATGGATGACTGTGTGTATACTTTCCTTTATATATTTGTAATGGTAACCACATGCCAAAGATTCAGAACCAAAGTATACAACATAAAACAAGAAGGACCAGAGGAAAAACCCACAAAAGCCAACTAAAATAAAGAAAACAGAAACACAAGGACAAGGAAGCAATGGAAACACTGAGCTACCAGTAAGCAAAAGATAAAATGGCTATTAGAAGACCTCATGTTTCAATAATCACCCTAAATGTAAATGGACCGAACTCGCCAATAAAAAGGCACTGAGTTGCAGATTGGGTCAAAAAACAAAACCCAACT
>NW_024342762.1:0-445 GCF_902729225.1 Pteropus medius | reverse complement strand
AGATGTGTTCATTAAACAAGAGAAGAGCGAGTGGAAGGCAGGCTCCCACAGGAGGCTCACCCGGTCTTGGGGTCCCTGGGGGTCTGCAGGCCTGGGCCACGGAGTGTCCTGGGGGAGGGAGTCTGAGCTGGGCCAGTGAGGCGGGCTGACTCCCCCCGCCCCCCAGAAGGCAGCGGGGTGGCCTGTCTGCCCCAGCCAGCGTTTGGCCTTCATCTTCTCTCAGCCTAGTTTTTCTTTTCTCATTCCTTCCTAATCTCACTTTTCCTTTTTCCTTTCTCTTTCCTTTTCGTTCATTCTTCTCTTACAAATCACCCCTTTCTCGCAGGCAAATGAAGCCTTTGGACTGCGCGGCCTCGAAAGTATGGGCCAGGTCAGACATTCTGTCTTTTGCTGATTCTTGTCACACCCCCCACTTCTCTTTTCCTCCTGTCTCCCTCTCCCCTGT
>NW_024342761.1:0-437 GCF_902729225.1 Pteropus medius | reverse complement strand
CAGAGAGTGGGACTTCTTAGCCCCCGTAATCCTGTGCGCTGATTCCTTAAAATAAATATATATATCTATATATATGTATATATATATCTATATATACACACACATACATACATAAATTACATACAAATTAACTAAATGAATTATGTGTGTGTGTGTGTGTGTGTGTGTTATTCATCCTATTGGTTCTGTTTCTCTGGAGAACCCAAATACAGTCAACGAAAGGACCTATAGTTTCTCTGCTTGTTTTGGGCCTGAAATGTCTCTCTAGATTCCTTTATGACCTCTGACAGGTATTTTAATTTTACTTTATTTTTTTTCAGTTATTTTTTTAAGGTAAGCCAATATCTCATTGTTTCAGAACTTGAATTCTCACTCAAATGTAAGGCGAGAGTAATCCTGTGCAGTTTTGAATTCAATCATTAGTAAAAAAAAAAAAA
>NW_024342760.1:0-344 GCF_902729225.1 Pteropus medius | reverse complement strand
TCTCAGTTCTGGGCACTACGCTAAGTGCTCTACATGCAGTAACTCTTTTAAAAGCTTCCCCACGCAGGGTCTGGTTATAACGCCCGTCTTATAGAGAGGTAAACTGAGGCTCACAAAGTCAGGCTCTGTGCCCGGGCCGTTTGCGAAGCGGCAGAGGCCAGACTCGACCGCACCGCGCCTCACCCGCCTGCCTTTCCGAAAGACAGGAGTCTGCCCGTCGGGGGACCAGACGCCCGCAGAGAGCGTCTCTTGAGCGCCAAGCATCACCAGGCACCGGGCGAAGTGCTCGCTTGTGAACTAGAATTAAAGATGCGTCGTGTTATTCCACCTGCTCCAACGTCTTG
>NW_024342759.1:0-674 GCF_902729225.1 Pteropus medius | reverse complement strand
CAACCCCCTCTGACCCCCAGCTCCCGGCAGCCACTAACCCACGCTCTGTCTCCCTGGCAATGCCCGGTCTGGGGTCACACGTTATGTGGCTTCTCGAGTCTGGCTTCTCTTGCTGATCACATGTGGGGAGTGTCAGGGCTTCGCACGTGTTTGTGACCGCGAAGTACTCCGGGGTGCGACGGGCATGCCGCATTGCCCCTCCATCAGCTGGCGGCCGTTCGGGCTGCTTCCTAGAGCTGAGCAGCCCCGAGCAGCGTGTCTAACAGTGCTGCTGGGAAGCTGCCCGCAAGGGCCCGTTTGAGTCCCTGTTCTCACGTGCGACTGTCTTTTTAGCTCACACATCCTCCCTCAGCCTTGGTCGCTCACGGTAGAGGGAGGGTGACGGCAATTCGTCCACCTGGCCCCGGGGGAGTGAACTCTAACCTCTCAGCCAGGGCACAGTGGCTCCTGCCGGGACACCACCCGGCGACCGTGTCCACCTGAGCCACGGGCGAGGGAACTTCTGTGGCTCTTCCTTTGCGGGAGTGGCTGGCGCCTGCATGTGCCAGGATGCCCAAGTCTCCAGCGGAACTCCTGCCACGCTGTTAAATATTTCAGCAGATAAAAATTTTTTAAATGTGCAGCCAGATGTCCAAGTTGACAAAGTGCTTAAGGCATCTGACTGATAAAAAGCC
>NW_024342758.1:0-414 GCF_902729225.1 Pteropus medius | reverse complement strand
ATCCAAAGTTTTGAGGCATAAGATGTGCAAGGCAGTTCTCTTGGAGTGGAAGCTCTGACTTCGTTTTAAAGTGCCTCCAGTTATACTGTTTATTACAGTCTATTTAACCTGCAGACTTTCTTTTTAAAATTGATTTTTTATTAAAGTATAGTTAGCATACAATATTATATTATATTATATTATATTATATTATATTATATTATATTATATTATATTATATTATATATTATATTACATTACATTACATTACATTACATTATTTTATTTTATATTATTTTATATTATATTAGTTTCAGGTGTACAACATAGTGATTTAACATTTATATACCTCAATGTGATCATCACACTAAGTCTTGTAACCATCTGGCACCCAACCTACAAATGTTTCTAATGTTGTTCTATTAGTCAGTGTTT
>NW_024342757.1:0-1049 GCF_902729225.1 Pteropus medius | reverse complement strand
TGATTCGCAAACCCTAGCTTTCAAATACACTTTGGAAGCAATCGGGGAAATTTGAATATAGACTGGTCGTTCCATAGATTATGGAATGAGTGTGAGTTTTTTAGGTGTGATAATGGCATTGCGATTATGCGGAAGTTGTTGGCTGGACATTTAGGGGTAAAGCATTATGATGCCTGCAATTCACTTTCATGTGGTTTATTGGAAATAGAGGAGGGAGAAAGAAAATACAAATAAACAAGGCGTTAATTTTTGAATCTATGTCGAGGGCATGTAAGAGTGCATTGTACTAGTCTTTCAATTTCTCTGTATGTTTATGTTTTTTTTTCCTTTATAAAAAGTTGGTGAAAAGGAAAAAAAAAACGTTTTCAGAGAAATAGCTCATTTGGTTTATAGAAATCTATTAACAATTAAGTTTAAACATAGTCAGATGTAAGGTATAGAACATTGAGTTTGGGACGGTGTAAACACTGAAGATGCGACGCGGCCTTTGCCAGTCGCCTTGCCAAGCTCAGGAGCCCTGGGGTGCTAGGACCTGCGGGAACATGAACCCCAGGAAGGCAGAGACTTTGGTCCCCTGTGTCCACTGCCAAACCCCCAGTGCCTAGGGCAAAGCCTGGATCATAGCAGGTGTTCAAAAGGCATCCATCTTATGAAGTGACGTGTACATAGCTCAGTGATAAATCTCTTTGATTTCTGATTATCTTTTCGGGATAGACTCTTGGTTTTTATTGCTTTTCACATATTTTATGACATTTTACAATAGGCTATACTGGTTTACACCCAACTAGTGTCTCTCTCTGCACTGTCTCCATTATTCAGTATTAGAATTTTAAGCAATTTGCCAATTTGATGCATAAAAATGATAATCTTGTTCTATTTTGCATTTCTTTACTAGTGAAGTTGATTTTTAAATTTATGATCATTTATATTCTTTTGTGCACCGTCATTTCCTCTCGTTTGCTCGTTTTAATTTTAGGATGTGTATGTTTTTCTAACTGCTTTATAAATACAGTGTGTGGTATTGTTTGCATGAGTTTTTTTTTTTTTTT
>NW_024342756.1:0-7734 GCF_902729225.1 Pteropus medius | reverse complement strand
TAACCCTAATTCTAACCCTAACCCTAAATTTGACACTAACAATAACTCTAAAATAAATGGCTTACCCTAACCCTAACCCTAAACCTAAAGCTAACCCTAACCCTAACACTAATCTTAACTTTAACACTAATCCTAACCCTAAACCTAACTCTAACTTTATTTATAAACCTAACCCTATACTACACTTAACCGAAACCTAACGAAAACCCTAACACTAACATAACCTAAGCCCTATCCCTAAATATAACACTAATCCTAACTCTAAACACTTATCCTAATTTTAACCCTAACCCTGACACTAATCCTAAAACTAAAGTTAATCATAACCCTAATTCTAACCCTAACCCTAAATTTTACACTAAAAATAAACCTAACTGTAACTCCTTATACTAATCTTAACGCTAAACCTAAAGCTAACCCTAAACAAATACCTAACCTTAACAATAACCAAAACCTAAAACTTACCCTAAACCTAACCCTAAATATAAACCTACACCTAAACTAAACCTAACCCAAAAACTAACAGTAACCCCAAGCATAACCTAATCCTAACCCTATCATGAAATTTCAATCTTACTCTAACTTCTTACCCGAATACTACCCTAACCTTAACCCTAAACATAACTCTTAACGTAATTCTAAACCTAAAGCTAACCTTAACCCTAACATTAACCCTAACTGTAACCCTAACCGTAACCCTAACCTTAAACCTAATCCTGACCCTAACCCTAATCCTAACCCTAAAACTAAAGCTATTCCTAGACCTATTTCTGATCCCAACCCTAACAGTAAATCTAATCCTAAATTTTACATTAAAAATAACCCGGACCCTAACCGCTTACCCTAAACCAAACACTAACCCTAACTTTAACACTAACACAAACCCAAACTCTAACCTTAAATCTAACATTAATCCTAAACCTGATCCTAAAACTAAAACCAAAACTAATCCTAACCTTAATTCTAACTCTAACTGTAAATTTTACACTAACAATAACACTAACCATAACCCCTTACCCTAATTCAAAACCTAA
The DNA here is from genome assembly GCF_902729225.1 of Pteropus medius. Lineage (NCBI taxonomy): Eukaryota > Metazoa > Chordata > Mammalia > Chiroptera > Pteropodidae > Pteropus > Pteropus medius. Next base: position 6,700 of record NW_024342756.1, on the reverse strand, counting down.
ACTAATCCTAACCTTAAACCCTAACGTTATTCCTGATCCTAATGCTGAAACTAAAGCTAAACTTAACCCTAACCCTAACCCTAACTCTAACTCTAACCTCGTACGCTAACCCTAACCCTCATCCTAAAGCTAACAGTAACTCTAACACTAACCCTAACCCTAACACTAACTCTAACATTAAGTTAACCATAACTCTAACACTAAACATAAAACTAACTCTAAGCTAAATGTAACCTGACACTACCTCTAACCTTAACCCTAAATTTTAAACTAACAATAACACTAACCCTATTATCTTACCCTAAATCTAAACCTAAACTATAGCTAACCCTAACTAATACTAACCCTTTCCATAAGAATAACCCTAACCTAGACTAACCCAAACCCTAAACATAATCGTAAACCTACTCCTAAAGCAAACCTAACCCAAACCCTAAAAGTAAACTTAACACTAACCTAAACCTAACGCTAACCCTAAATCCTAACCCTAACCCTAACACTAACGCAGACCCAAACCCTAACTTCTTATTATAACGCTAACCCTAAAACTAAACCTAATCTTACATTAAATCCTAACCCTAACAGTAACTCTAAACCTAACCCTAACCCTAACGCTAACCTTAACACACCCTAATCATAAACTATTCCCCTAAACCTATCTCTCACCTTACCAAGACCCTAATCCTAATCATAACCGTGACCATAACTCTACTACTAAATCTGAAACGAACCATAAAACTATAGCTGATCCTAACGCTAATTCTAACTCTAACCCTAACAATATCCTAAACCTAAATTTTAAATTAACAATAACTCTAACCCTAACTCTAACCTAAACCTAACTCTAACCAAAACCATAACTAGGCCTAACAATAATTCTAACACTAACACTAATCGTAACATTTATCTCTTACCTTAAGTCTCACCCTAAACATAACGGTAACCCTAACACAAACTATAACACTAAAGATAACCCTAATCCTAACTTTAACCCTAATCCTAACCTTAACTATAACACTAACCCTACCCTAACACTAACCATAACCCTAACCCTAAACCTAACCCTAACCCGATACCTAATACTAACCCTAAACATAAATTTTACACTATCAATAACTTTAAATTAATCCCTGACCATAAACCTAACCCTAACCCTAATTTAACTGTAAAAATAACTCTAACCCTAAAACTAATTCTAAATAGAACCCAACTTTAAATATATCCCTAACACTAAAATTAACCCATATTCCAACCCCAAATCTAAAGCTAATCCTAACCCTATTGGTAACCCTAACCCTAAAATTTACACTAAGTATAACCCAAACTCTAACCTCATACCGTAATTTTAACCCTAAACCTAATCTCACCTTAACCCTAACAGTAACCCTAACTAATCCTAATCTTAACCCATTCCCATAACCCTATCTCTCAACCAAACGAGGACTCTAACCCTAAATATAACCTTAACCCTAACTCTACCACTAACCATGAAACTAACACAGAAACTACAGCTAATCCTAACCCTAATTTTTACTCTAACCAAACAATAATTCTAACCCTAAATTTTAAATTAACACTAACCCTAAATCTAACACTACCCCTAACCTAAACCTAATCCTAACCATAACCTTAAACTAATCCTAACCATAATCCTACCCTAACAATAAGTTAACTCTTGCCTCTTACACTTACACACAACTTAAAGAAAACAGTGTCCGTAACCCCAAACATAACGCTAAACCTAAGCTTAACGCTAACTCTAATACTAATCCTAAACCTAACCATAACCCTAACCACAACAATACCATAACCCTAAACCTAACCCTAAACCTAACCCTAACCTTAGGCCTAACCCTATCTCTAACCTAAAGCTAACCATAAACCTAACACTAAACTAATCCTAACCCCAATGATTACACTAACACTAATCCTAACTCTAATCTCTTACTTTGACACTAACACTAAACATAACTGTAACTCTAATCTAAACTATAATGGTAAACCTAACCCTAACCCTAACCCTAATTATAACCAAACCTTAACCTGACCTTAACCCTATTTCTAACTGTAAATCTAAATTATACACTAACAGTAACCCTAAACTTAAGCCCTGACCCTAAACCTATCTTAACTGTAATTTAATTCTAAAACTCACTCTAACCCTAACCCTAAGCCTAAATCTAACCCTAACATTAAACGTAACACCAAAACAAACCTTAACGCAGATCCAAACCCTAAATCTAAAGCTAATACTAACTGTATTTCCAAACCTAACCCTAAATTTTAAACTAAGAATAACCCTAACACAAACCCCATACCCTAACTTTAAAACGTAAACCTAATTCTAACGCTCACTCTAACCTTAACCAAACCCTACCCCTAACACTAACCACAAAATTAATCGTAACTCTAAACTCTTACCCTAACCTTAAACCTAACCTAAAACTAATGCTAAACCTAACATTAACCCTACTCTTAACCCTAACCCAAAGCTAAACCTAACCTTAACCTTAACCATAAACCGACTCCTAAACTAAAACATATTTGAATCCAAACGGTAATACTATCCCTAATCCTAACCCTAAACCTAACACTAACCCTAACAGGGCCCTAACTACAACTCTATCCCTAACGCTAACAAAACAAAGAAAGTTAAACATAATCCTAAATCTAAAGTTAACCATAAAACTAATCCGAATTCTAAAACTAATCCTAACCTTACCCCTAATCCTAACCCTAATTTACCTTAACTCTAACCCTAACACTAATACTATATCTAAAATATTACCCTAACTTTAACTCTAACCTTAACCCTAACCAAAACCTAATCCTCATCTATTCCTAACCGTAATCTTACCTCTAACACAAACCCTAACTCTAACCTCTTACCCTAACCATAACTCTAAACATATCCATAGAGGTAAATTTTACACTAACAATAACCATAAAATTAACCCTTGTCCCTAACCCTAACCTTAATCCTAATTTAGGTCTAAAACAAGCTCTAACCCCAACCCTAACCCTAAATCTGACCCAAACCTTAAAGACAAACCTAACACTAACCCTAACCCAGATCCTAGCCTAAAGATAAAGCTAAGCCTGTCCCTTGTTCTAACCCTAAATATAAATTTTACACTAAAAAAACCCTAAAAATAACCCCATACACTAAAACCAACCCTAAACGTAGTGCTAATCTTAACAATAACAGTAAAACTAACACTGGCCAAACTCTAACTCTAACCTTAATCCTAACCCTAAAACTTAACCCTACCCCTAACGCAAACTCTAAATCTAACACTAAAACTAACCGTAAACCCAAACCCTAATCCTAACCCTAACCCTAAGCTAAACCTAACCCTGACCATAACCCTAAATTAATCGTAGTCCGAAACCAATTTCTAACACTAATCCTAACTCTTACCTCTTACCCTAACCCTCAACCTAAACATAACTGTAACTCTAACCCAAACCATAACGCTAAAACTAACCATAACTCTATCCCTAAACCTAACCTTAACCCTAACCCTAATTAAAAGCTTAAACTCACTCTAACCCTAACTTTAATCCTAAATCTAATCCAAATCTTAAACGTGACCCTAACACAAACAAAAAACACTAACCCAGTTCCTAACCATAAATGTAACGTTTATCCTAACCGTAATTCTAAATTTTATCCTAACCCTAAATTTTATACTAAGAATAACCCTAACCTAATCCAATTCACTATCTCTTACCCTAAACTGAAGGCTTACCTTAACCCTAACAATAACCCTAACCCTAACCCTAACTGTAATCTAAACCAAACCCTAATCCTTACCCTAACCTAATCCTAAACATAACACTAAACATAACCTTAAACTGAATCCTAACCTTAATCCTAACCCTAACACTAAACTTAAACAAAATCCCATAGCTTAAACCTAACCCTAAACCTAATGCTAATTTTATCCCCAACATTAACCCTAACCCTAATCCTAAAAATAACCCTAGCCCTAATCCTAAACCCTAACCATAAACCTAACTCTAACCCTAACCCTAAACTTGATGCTAACCCTAATACTAACCCTAACCGTACCTTAAACTACTCATAATCCTAATCCTAAACCTAATACTAATTTTAACTCTAACCCTAAACCTAAATATAACTGTAAAATTAACCCAAAGCATAACGCTAAATGTAACACTAACACTAACTATAACACTAACCCTAAGCCTAAAAACAACCGAACCCCTAAATCCTAAACCTAAACCTAACCCGATCCCTAAACCTATCCCTAACTATAAATTTTACACTAACAATAAATCTAACCTTAACCCCTGACCCTAAACCTAACCCTAACCCTAATTTCACTATAAAACTAACACTAACTCTAAACCTTACCCTAATCCTAAGCCTATCCTTAGCTAAAAACATTAACCCTGACTCTAACCTAACCCTAACACTAAACCTAAGCCTAATATTAACCTAAACGGAACCCTAACACCAACCCTAAACCAATTCTATCCAAATTTTAACTCTAACACTAATTCTAAATCTAATCTCTTCCCCTAACCCTAACTTTAAACATAACCACAAAAGTAACCAAAAAACCAAAGCTAAACCTAACCCTAACCCTAACCCTAACCGTAAACCTAACTCTAAAATCTTACACTAAACCTAACCCTAACCCTAAACCTAAACTAATCCTAATCCTAATCCTTACCGTACCATTAATTCTAAATCTAAACTCTTGTTCTAATCCTAGCCTTAAACAAAATGGCAACCCTCACCGAAGCCATAACGCTAAAACTAAACCTAACCCTAATCCTAACCCTATCGCAAACACAACGCTAAACCTAACCGTAACACTAACCCTAACCCTAAACTTAACTCTAAACCTTACCCTAACAATAACCGCAAATCTAACACTAACACCAATCCTAACTTTAAACTCTTACCCTAACCCTAACCCAAAACATAATGTAACCCTAACCCAAAACATAATGTAACCCTAACACAAACCATAATGTTAAACCTTACCCTATCCCTAACCCTAACACTAACCCTAACCCTAACCCTACCGTAAAACTAACCCCAATCCTAAACCCTAAACCCTAAACATATCACTAAACCTAACCCTAAACGTAACCCTAACAGTAACCATATCCCTAACCCTAACCTAACCCTAACCCTATCCTTAACCCTAAAACAAATCCTAAATCTAACTTCTTATCCTAATCCTAACCTTAAACCTAATCCTAGCCCAAACTCTGACCAAGATTCTAACCCTAAAACAAAAGAAAATCTTAACTCTAATTCTAACCCTAAAACTAAACCTAGGTTTAAAACTAAACCTAAAAAAAGAAAATCTTAACTCTAATTCTGACCCTAAAACTAACACTAACTCTGATTTTTACACTAATAATAACCCTAAACAAAAAACCCTAACCGTAAACCTAATCCTAACTATAAATTTAACTGTAAAATTAACCCTATCACTAACGGTAACACTAATCCTAAAGATAACTCTAACCCTAACCTTAACCCTAATATTAACCCTAGTCCTGACCCTAACCAAAAAACTAATGCTATTCTTAACTCTAATTCTAACACTAATCCTAATACTGACTCTAAATCTAACTCTAACCCTATCCCAAACCCAAACCTAACTCTAACGCTAAACATAATCCTAACGATAACACTAACCCTAACACTAGACCTAATCCTGATGTTAACCCATAACCCTAACCCTAACCCTAATCGTAACTGTAACACTAATCCTAACTCTAAACTCTTACCCTAAACTTAACCCTAACCTAAACCTAACCCTAACCATATCTCTCAGTCTAACCTTAAAACTAAATCTAATCCAAAATTTAATACTATCCCTAACCCTAATACTAAACCTAATCCTAAATTTTACACAATAACTCTAACCCTCACCCCTTATCCTAACCTTAACCCTAAATCTAAAGATAACACTGACTCTAACTCTAAACCTAACCCTAACCCTAACCGTAACCTAAACCTACACCTAACTGTAACTCTAATCACAAACCTACCTCTAACTAAACCTAACACTAACCCTAATGATGAAGCCTAACCATAACTCTAACCCTAATTATAACCCTGATCCTTACCCTAAAACTAATGCTAATTCTAACCCAAATTCTAACCCTAAATCTAAAAATAACCCATACCATAAATTTTAAACTAATGGTATCCCGGACCCTAACTCCTTATGCCAAACCTAAGTCTAACCACAACTTGAAATCTAAAACTAAACTTAACCTACACCTCAACCCTGTATTATTAACCCTAACCCTGAATTTAACCCTAAAACTAAAGATAATCCTAACCCTAATTCTTTTCCTAACGCTAACACTAACCATAACCCTGAACCTAACTCTAAAACTAAAGCTATTCCTAACTTTAATTCTAACCATATCCTTCAATTATACATTAACAATAATCCTAAACTTAACGGCTTACCTTAACCCTAACACTAAACCTAAGGCTAACCCTAAAGCTAACACTAATGCTAACCCTAACCCTAATCCTAACTAAACCTAACGCTAAACCTAAAACTATCCTAGCTCTAAGCCTAATCTTAACCAGCATCCTAACCATAACACTAACACTAATACTAACACTAACATTTTACTCTAACCTTAAACCTTACCCTAACTCGAACCCTAATAAAATCTAACCCTAACCTTA
>NW_024342755.1:0-711 GCF_902729225.1 Pteropus medius | reverse complement strand
CCCCACCCCCCAACGCTCGACAACTTTGAAAAGTGTTCCTTTAAAAGAAATTGCAAACGCAGAACCCCGCGGGCTTCGTTCGCGAGACGCTGCTCACTTTCTCCAGTGCTGTTGCAAAAATGTTTTTGGGGAAGTTTCTATAATTCTAAACGAAAGGATCGATTCTGGGCCATTTAGTCCCTGTGCCACAGCCATCGGCGGAGCCCATCCGCAGTGGAACGGGCTCGTAACACAGCGGCAGTGTGGACGCTCCGCGGGCGACGCTGGCAAGTCGGGTTTCACTGTGCACGGTTGCTCGGGGGTCAGCACGTGCCCCCTGCAGAGTCCGTGACAATAAGGGGCATCGTAAAGGACGGGGTTTCGTCTTCCCGCTACGAGTGTGATCTAGGGCTGGTTCTCCTTCACCACGGCATGCAGATCTACAGCAGGTCGTTTGGGGGGTTCCTCTCTGGCGTCCCCCCTGAGGCTGATCTGGGAAAGTCAAAGGTGCCCCTGGAGAAAGTTCTCTGTGTGGCCAGTGCGGCCTCCGCTGGAGAAGGTGCCTCTTGCCCTTTTGTAGAACTGGGGGACTCTGTGGGCCCCTTCTGAATGGAAAAGGCTGGCCCCCATCCTGCTCTGACCTGGTGGTGTGACAGAGGGAGGAACACAGTGCCACATGTCACAGTTTTGACCCCAAGGAATGATTAAGAAAAGCTTTTCTCCTCTTGTCGG
>NW_024342754.1:0-692 GCF_902729225.1 Pteropus medius | reverse complement strand
CGATGCCTGTGTCTGGGCTGCGTGAACCCCTTCACCATGCAGGAGGACCGCAGCATGGTGAGCGTGCCTGTGTTCAGCCAGGTGCCCGTGCGCCGCCGCCTCTGCCCGCTGCCTCCGCGCACCGGGCCTTGCCGCCAGCGCATGGTCATGGAAACCATCGCAGTGGGCTGTACCTGCATCTTCTGAATCATCAGGCCTAGAGCCTGCGGGCAGCCGCAGGCCGCCCTCCCTGCACTCCCATGCCATGCAAGGCCAATGAAAAGTAAACGCTGTCTTTCCCAAAGCAAGACCTTGGGTTTGATCCTTGTGGCTTCAAAGCCAAACCAGGGTGGGGGTAGGAGGGTCCTGGGAGGTAGATTTCAGATGAGTATAAAGGACGATTTTTCATCACTCACATTTCTCCAACACTGAGACAGGTTATTAAAAAATAGTGCATTCATTTCTACCGTTTAGGACAGTCACATAGTTCCTTTAATTGGGGTTTATAGCCTTATTTCAGCCATGTTATTGGAGCTTGGTTAGTATAAACCTATATAGGAGTGACTAAGCCATTTAGTATAAACCTATATAGGAGTGACTAAGCCATTATAGGTTAGTATAAACCTATATAGGAGTGACTAAGCCATTAAGGCAAGGACCATTGCAAATGAGCTCTTTAGAAGCGTGAGCTCCCAGTCTCTGTAAAGGTCCAG
>NW_024342753.1:0-422 GCF_902729225.1 Pteropus medius | reverse complement strand
CACAATGCAGGCCTTGAAAGACTGCTCCATTTCCATTGGAAACTGAGCGTTTCTAAGTGTTCGAGAGTTCCTCTAGATGGAAACAGAGCACTCCAGTCATGAACACAAGGTTATGAGGTCGCTCCTGCACATGCCATCTTAGCCAGAGGTTTGCGCTTAATCCCGCTTGGTACGAATTCTGCTCCAAAACGGCCGGTTTTTCCAAATGTCATTCCGCGTTGTAGGGCTTGGAACCTGAAAAAGCACTCTGCAGGAGGGGGAAAATTGTCAGTCACTTCTGAGCTGGCTTCTGAAAGTAATTCAGGCCTAAGTGTCAGGTCTTGAATTGAGTTTGCAAGTGGCGCGGCATGTGTACCGAGAAGCCAGAGCCACAAAGTTTCCCAAGTTGAAGGCGTTTCCCAAAGCGTTCCTGCTCAGAGCGC
>NW_024342752.1:0-4415 GCF_902729225.1 Pteropus medius | reverse complement strand
GTCCTGACTCGGCGTTGGGGAGGGGCGGCTGCCCTTGGTCACTCAGGAACCCTCCCCCGCATCTCTACACCTCGCGGGCCCCTCGGCCCTCTGATCACAGGCCCCCAGGCTCCACTGCAGCGGACGGTGCCTGGCCTGGCACATGCCATCCCTTGACCCCAACTCACCTGGGCCCTTCCCCTCTGCCCACCCCCTGCTGTGCCCACTCGGCCGTCACCCAGGGTCTCCTCCTGCAGGCCCCCTGCATTCCAGAGCCTCTCGAGGCCCTCTGCTGCGCCCTCCCCGCCCCAGCTCAAACGGCAAAGGTCCCGCCTTCCGGAAGCTTCTCCACCCCATCTCCGAGGAGAAGTCGTTGCCTCTTCCTGTGTCCCTCGCAGCCCCGCGTCCCCCACTCTTAGCACCTGTGACTCTCACACCCACGTAGTCCTTGGGATTCACCAAGCCCGAGACCGAAAAACCCAAAAGTCCTGTCCTGCTTCCCCGTCACCGCTGGCGACCGTGACATCGAGGGGCAGTGCCCAACCCTTAGAGACCCTGAGCAGAACCCCCCACACCCTCGTGTCACGGCAGGGCCGGCTCCCAACAAACGCTTTAGAAGTGCGGGATTTTCGCACGGTCATGTTTGCCGACGGCCTCGGAGGGAGATGGCACACGACAGCCACCTCGCGAGTCCCGTAACACCCCCCGGTTCAGTAACGCAGTCCACGAGCCCACTGCGGACGTGACAGGACCTGTCCCAGCGCAGCTGTGTGGTCCCGTAATTACAGCTGCATTTACGGGCTGATTTCTTCCTAGTTTCCCCTTAGTAACAAAGGGGAAAAAAAAAACAATGTACAAAAACCTGTTCTGAGTCACCAGAAGACAGGCTAATGACCCAATGGGTCCCGAATGGGTTTACGGTCTCGGACTGAGTGCGTGCTGGGAAAACATTCCTCCAGGATATTCAATACACAAGAAGAACAGACCCGCCAGCCAGCAGGTAAAACAGCCGGCCGGACATTCGGTCTCCTGGGTTCCAATAACCGGATATAGTGGCTGATGGCAGAACCTCTGTGGATGAATTTTCTTTATTAAAAGTTGGGTCGAAATCAAAATCCAACAGTCCTTCTGGGGGGTCCTCAGAGGTCAGGGTGTGTGATGCTCGGTTGTGCGTGCGGCTGGGCCCGGAGGTACCCTAAGTCCCCAGAGGGCCCCTCGTCCCGAAGGAAGCCCCCACCCAGCCGCCCATGGAGTTCTCCTGACGCCCGTGTGGCACTCACGGAAGACGTGCGGTGAGGGTGGCTGTCCCCCCTGTCTCTGTGTACACGTGAGCAGGAAGCAGGCAACGGCCGTGGCGGGGGACGGTCACCCCTGGGGTCTTGGCAAGTGCAGGGCTGCCACACAGGTGCCGGGCCCGGTCCACGAGACATTTAACAACGGTAGGTCAACTTGAACGTCGCCACGGGAACCCCGAGAAACCACGTTGGTGCCACCCCTAACCCCGATGCGTCCCTTTGACCTGACATCGCCCTGTAGGAGAGCTGCCAGAGTCCCTGTCCTCAGAGGGGAAACTCAGGGCAACTGGGCTCTCAGCCATGGGGAAAGGTCCCCATTCCCAAGACGGCCGGCCGACCCGGACACATGTCGGGAATGTCCCGGGCCCTCGCCGGTCACTGCAGTTTGGGAGGCTGAGCTTTTGGGGAGGGCGTCCCCTGGTGCTCGAGGGGTGACGAGTCCCCCAGAGACAGCTCCTAGGGGCTGGGGCGGAATGTGGGGGAGGGGAGTTGGGGCGATTCTTGTCCAGCTCCCCGTGTAGGCATGGCCCAGAGAGGTGGCACCTCTCACTGAAAGAAGCGTGGTCAGGGCCGCAAAGAGCGAGGCCGAACCGCCAGACACCCTGGGGGAGCACTGCCACAGGCGAGGAGCTCGGAGCGGTGGTGCGCCCCACGCCGGCCTCCTCAGCCCCACCCAGGCAGAGCGGCCTTCTCCGTGAACGGGACGGTCTGCCCTCCATCAGCGCTGTCCCTCCCTCGGTGGCCCAGACCTGCAGTACCGAGGACACGCTCTCTGGAGAACAATCTCCACTTGGTTTCTTGTGGGTGAATTGTTTCTCAAAGGGACTCTTGTCACAAGACCTTGTTTTAATAACTCTAACTGTTAGAGATTATTTTCACAGGCTACAAGAATGAGATGTAGAGACCTTGGAACCCAGTAGCAAAGAGAGGCATCGATTGCTGCCTGCACCCCACTCTTCCTATACCAAAGGCCCGTATATTCCTCTGCGTCTTGCCGTTTTCACGTTACAGTCTCCCCCGAAGGTGACATTAGGGACACGGAGCTCCGCCTCGTTCCTTTTCGTCACTGTGTGGCGTTCCATCGTGTGGACACGGCGGAGGGTACGTCACTGGGGCCGCCCTGGTGGTGTGTGTGTCGTCTCTAATACTCTGCTCTTAGGAACCATCCCTCTGTGAATCACCTCAGCAAAGTCGCATCGTGTACTCGCGCGTGACAGGCGTCATCGGGCAAATGCTTCCGCACGTTGTGCAGGACGCTGTACCCACAGTGTTCTGTTTTCTCCCATAGAAACGTCAGCAGCGCTCTCTGTGCGTGGGGAGCAGCCTTTGACCACGACTCTGCGAGTGGCAAACCTTTTCTCTCTTGATTTCATTTGGTGGTTTTTTTTCTTTTTTAAGGGAGTCAGAATTCCTGATTCTTCTGCTAAAGCTTTCGGCTTTGGAGTCACAGCCAGGGGCAACTGCTCTGGGCTCTCTGCGACCTCGGCGCCTTCGGGGTTTGTCGTGTCAAACGTGGGTCTGGTTTTATCTTTTTCCCAGAGGCTGTCCAGCCTGACACGCCCCACTACTGAATCCCATGCTGAGTGTCCCCCATATGTGGGCCCCATCTCTGGGCTCTTCTCTCTGAGTCTCTGATGTTATCACTGGAAAGAGCCCGTTACGTAAACTGGGCGGGGCTTTGCCTGCAGGTGACTATTCACGGCCTCCGTGACTGGCACCCCCTCCGACGCTTTTCCAAGTGCTCTTTAAAAGGTGTGTGTACAGTGACACCTGCCCCTGTGACTGCGAGTCTCACCAAGGATCATCCCTGGAGCTGAGTGGGACTTTTGCCTTCACCCGTTCTGTCGGGTCAGCAAAGACCGATGCGGTTTCGGGACGAGGTGTCTAGACAAAAAACATGGCAGCCCCGAGCCTTGCCAGGCCTCGGGCAGGCGCAGTCCGGTCCCCGGAGCTCCCTGGCCCGACACGGCGCTGCGGTCTCTCCATTTCACAGAAATCCACAGGGATTAGACAGCAGCCAGGGCCCGCTGGTCAGTGGCGGGCCGGCCCTGAACCCACGCTCTGCTCTGCCCGCCCTCTGCTGGCCCATTGGCACACAGGCATGTCCTCCAGCTGGTGAGTCACCGGACGCTTATTCATCAAGCAGCAGGCTGCGGAAAGTGCCAGAACGATGTGCCCGGCAAGGATCCGGGCTCGTCCTCCAGCCCCGGCTGCTGGTGAGTCACTGATGCCGGGCGCTGAGCAGGACAGTAGAGGGAGGCAAGGCCCTGGCCCAGGAGGGCCAAGGGCTGGCGTCTGTTTCTGTTCCACCCAGGCTGGGGGAGGGTAGGGGGTGGAGAGTGGTCGTTTCTTCTGTGCGCCCTCCATCCCACTGCCCTGCCACACACACGTACATACACGCATACACATGCAAAACACACATGTGCATACATGCGAAGAACCTACACACGCATATGTATGTGCACATTTGCACAGGCATGTGCAAGCACATATGCACACAGACATGCACAGGCACACATGCATGCACACACATGCACGAGCACACATGCACATGCACACAGGCACACAGGCATGCACAAGCACACGTGCACAAGGCACGCACACGGGTATGTACAAGCACGTGCATGCACACATGCATACACACATGCACACACATGCACGCAGGTGTGCACAAGCAGGCATGTGCATATGTGTGCACACACATGCGCACAGGCATGCACAAGCACACGTGCACACTGGTATGTACAAACACACATTCACACAGGTATACACACATGCACACAGGTGTGTACAAGCAGGCATGCGCACATGTGCACACAGGCATACATGCAGGTATGCACATGCACACACAGGCACACATGCACGTGCACAGAGGTATGCATGATCACACATACACACAAGCAAACATGCATACACATACACATGCATGCACGCAGGTGTACACAAGCAGGCATGCACACTGGTATGTACAAACACACATTCACACAGGTATACACACATGCACACAGGTGTGCACAAGCAAGCATGCACACATGTGCACACAGGCATACATACAGGTGTGCACAAGCACACACATGCACACATGCATGTGCACAGAGGTATGCATGATCACACATGCACACAAGCAGACATGCATACACA
>NW_024342751.1:0-306 GCF_902729225.1 Pteropus medius | reverse complement strand
GGGCTACTCAAATTGCGGTCCAAGGCCCAGTACAGACTGTTGGTGAGTTTAAGAGTTTAAGGTTAAGAGTAAGCATATCATAGCAAATGAAAGTTAATTTTACAGCTATTAAATCTAACAATGAAAAAGAGGGGCTTGTATTCTTATAAGCCTATTTCAAATTTCATTTTTCTACCTTTTTTTAAATTTTACAAAAATTTGAAAATTCTTTAAAATCCTTCACTACAAGCAGTTGAAAAGACCCAAGCTAAATATTTAGTAGGTATAAAGTCTGGTAATTCATATATATATATATATATGTATATA
>NW_024342750.1:0-462 GCF_902729225.1 Pteropus medius | reverse complement strand
TTCTCTCGCTGGCCGTGTCTGTCTCTTATTATCTCCCTCGTGTGTGTGTACACGCACACACACACACACACACACGCACACACACGCACACACACGCACACACGTAGAGACGACATAAACACCTTTACGAACTGTAAGCACCTCGGTGTGGACTGTCAGTCACAGCAGCACAGCTCACGGCCGTGAGTGCGGTGGGCGGGCCTGGCAAGTCGCAGTGTCTGATGCGCAGAGCTCTGCGTCTCAGTGATCGTGTCCGTCACCCTGTTAGACTCGTACTCCTCCTAATTTGGCTCGTCGACATCTCGACCGTAATCTGTTTGACCTCGCTTTCGGTCTTCCATGAACTTACACTCGTGGGGTTTCTTAAAATATATCCCGAGTCGAACACGATCGTGCGCTTTTCCCCGTCTCTCGTCTAGGAAATAACAGCTAAGATCAAGTTTTCTTTTGTGATTTCTTCAG
>NW_024342749.1:0-660 GCF_902729225.1 Pteropus medius | reverse complement strand
GTGCTACACAAACAAAAGAGCTATAAAGTTACTTTTAAAAAGGTACATTCTGTTCCGGGAGCACAGGCCAGGCAGGGAAGGGCATTGGGCCAGAACACCCAGGTCTCACTCTGGGAGCCCCAGGCAACTTCCTCTTTGTGGGTGGGGCCAGGTGGGCTACTGGCCACAAGCTCTAGGCAAGGCAGAGGCTGGCTCCCCTACACCTTGAGCAAGACAGAGGGCCTTGGACAAGTTCCTTAACCTCCCTGAATCAGTTTCTTCATTTGTAAAATGGGAATCAGGGTGCCAATGGCAGGATCATGAGATGTGCTGGCTTTGGGGGCTGTGCCTACAGCAGCCCCTTAAGGATCAGCTAGTCAAAACACCCTGGTCTCTGCTCCCTGGTCAGTGGGATGAGGTGAGATGGCAGACTCCACAAGCTCATGTCTCTGAAAGGGACTTCCTGATACCCCTTCACTGGGTACCATCCCCTGTAGCACTCCCTACACCTCCCTGTCCCAGATGAGAAGGCTACCCTGTTGAGTCTGCTCATTCTGGGAGGGGGCAGGACCCTAACAGCAACATCATGAGGTAGATACTATTTTTATCCCAGTTTTACAGACTAGGAAACTAAGGCTAGGAGAGGCGAGTTTCATTACCTAGGATCTCAGAGAAGAACAC
>NW_024342748.1:0-12673 GCF_902729225.1 Pteropus medius | reverse complement strand
GGGCGGAGACGGTCGCAGGTGCTTAAGCTGCTCGTAAGCAAAGTCTCTTCCACATGCTGGCGATCGGGGTGCTGGCGATGGGATGCTGGCCATCGGGGTGCTGGCCATCGGGTGCCGGCCATCGGGGTGCTGGCGATGGGGTGCCGGCCATCGGGGTCAGCCGGGCTGGTTCAGCGTGAACACATCAGCATGTGAGCGGGAGCTGAAGGGCGTGGCCGGGGCGGGCGGCTCAGACCAGCGGGAACTGACACGGGGCAATAGGATGTCATCTGGGACACAGGGAAGGATCGTCACGAGGGAAATCCCGAAGGGATTCAGGCCTGGCGACAACTGAACCCACTTTAATAACCACATGCGCTCGATGGTGTCGATAACGTCTGACACAGAGAAACGGGCCGGTTCATTCGCTCTTCGTGCTCCCGGGCCCGTGCTGGTGCGCTGGGAGGTGGCTGGCGGCAACGAGCCCTCCCATCTTCGCGAGCGGCTGGCTTTGCACTTGGAACTATCCGAGCGCGGCGGGTGGCCTTGCTGTGCAGGCCTCGCTGTGTCCAGTTCATCCCTCCATACTGGAACTTAGCATTTTAATCCTCACCGAACCCTACACTTCCGTTTATGGAAGAGGGAACCGAGGCACGAGACCCGCCTAGTTTCAGAATTGCTGCGTTTCAAGTCCATCCAAGTAAGACTCTTGCCATGCCCCCCATCTATGCTGGCTCCCGTTTGCTTGTTGTTTTTACAGTAAAGACGGCCCCTGAACAATCATGGTACTGCATGCCGGAGAGGGACCCTCGCTGGCTGAGAAGGGACCATCTTCGTCCCGTGTCTGTCCATCGGCAGTGGTCTCAAGACCTGAGTGACGTTTTCGACGCAGAAGCAGATCTGGGGGCATAGCTTCATGGTTTTCATAGCTGGGTTGAAAATGCAGGAAGTTGTAATATTTTATTCTAATTTTATTCCACATAATATGCTCCATTGAGAATGCCTCAAAGCCTAATGATCCAGCACAAATAAGTTATTTCACAGAGATTAATTCTGCAAAAAAGAGAATATTTTCCTTTTCCCCTAAACTTTACTTTAAATATGTTGTAATTTCATTAATTCAAATATTTTTGTTGCTTTTATCACTGCTCTTTCGACAAATGTCTTTGTGTTGCCTTATTTCAAGAAATGCGTATATATAATTAGGGAATCGATCTATGGGAATGTGTTTAGTGAAGCCAGGCTAAGCGAAAAATGAAGGGCTTAACTACAAACTCGCAAACTTCAGCATTCAAAAGTAGATTATTGAAGGAAGAGACAGATGCACTCAGCGTGCACCCACAGTCTGTGCGGGTTCCATCACCCACATCCTGGCCCCGTGGGCCTGGAGGGACGGTGGCCGCCTGCAGCCACGGGAGCCGATTCTGTAACCGGAGACGTGAGCAGAGATGCGGGTGACACTTCGTGCCCAGAGAGGAGGACCTAGGCCAGGCCAGCACCTTAGACGGTCTTTAGGCAGCAACTTCAATGTGGTCAAGATTTTTACAATATTCACTTATAACAATAGAACAGGAAAGAAGTGGAAAGATGGAAAGAGACTTGAAGTGTGAAGCTTTGGATAGAAAGGTAAAAATTACTGAGAAAGAAAAAAGAAACAAGATGTTAATAACGGAAAAGACCAACATCACCTGTGACGTCAGAGATACGTCATCAAGTAGATAAAGTATTATATGCATACAGTGTGAATATCTGTCTACTATCTATCTACCTATCTATCTATCTATCATCTATCTATCATCTATCTATATCTATCATCTATATCTATCTATCATCTCTCATCTATCTATCATCTATCATTTATCTATATCAATCACTTATCATCTATCTATCTATCTAACATCTATCTATCTATGTCATCTATTTATCTATTTATCTATCAATCATCTATCATCTATCTATCTATCTATCTATCTATCTATCTATCTATCTATCATCTTTCAATCATCTAGCAAGAGAGAAGGAAGACTCTCCATCATCGGCCATCTCAGAAGAGACAAACAGAAAACATGGGTGTTAGAGACGGGAAAGGGTGTTGGGCAGCTTCTTTCATGAGTCTTGAAATGTAACTGTTACATTTTAGTTACTATAACTAAATAAATGTAACTGTTACATTTTAGTTACTATAATTCTAGCGTTAGAGAGTTGCGTCTGTGGGGTACAATATTCCAAGTGACTTTTTATAATGCCCACTCCTGGGTTTAAAACAGTACATAACAAAAAAGCTTTAGCTATCCTTTATCTGGTATGCGAAACTGAGATCACACAAATACCTAACTTGAGTCTTCTACGCCGTGTATAAGACCTCTTCCCCTCTGTACACGCTTTGTGTCAGAAACAATATTGCATTTTATAGCGCATATTTTAGCTTCAAGTTCGTAACTAATGACTCACAGAGCAGAAAGAACTGAACTGAGAAATAAATCTAAAGGTGATCGGTGACAAAGACAATACAAAGGTAAACTGTCAGCTGATGCAATCAAGAAAAACACACAGAATCCGAAATAAAGCCAAAATAACCACAGAAAATGAGGAGGTAAAAATAACTGTGTATTTGCTATTCTCAGTTCCATGCAATTACATTAGAAACTACAGTTGAACTGAGTATAATCTCTACATGTTCTGAAATAATTTTCAAATTTCTTGACACAATCAAACTATTAAGTACAAATAGGTGCATACTTGTATAATCTGATTAAATTGATCTGTTTCAGCCCAAATTCAGAATTCTGGCGTCATCCTCTGAGGGCAGAGAACCACGTCACGACAACTACGCTTAACTCCTATTCTTTATGCCATGCTGGAGACACTAGCAGAATCATTTAGCGAAGCGAAAACAAATGGATTTACAAAAATTGAAAGGAAATTAAGACAACTACTATTTGAAAATTATTCGAATGTATCCTGAGGAAACCAACGAGAATGAACTAGAAAACAGAGATAATCAGAAGTCAGTAACACGGCAGGGCACAAATTCATTATGAATAAATCAGCGGCTTTCACATGTATAAATCACAATCAGTTAGAACATATTAATAGAAAGAGCATGTCATTTACCACAATAACAAATAGATTAAGTATTGAGGAATTAACTCCACATAAATGTACAAGATCAATTAAAAATCACAATCAAAACACTTTGAAACAAATACTGGAAAAATAGAAATACTTACTCTATTTTGGATGAGAAGATTCAAATTAATAACCACATCATTTCTGCCTATGTTAATGTATAAATTTACTGCAGTATAAACAAAAACATCACTAAGTTCTGTCTCTTGATGTGTAGTATGCAAGGTACTAAGCTATACAGAAAAGTTATATAGGTGCTAAGTTATATAGAAAAAGGAACATGAAAAGTCTACGGGGACAGATCAATACGGGAAGATTAGTCCTCGCAGGTATGAAACCCTTTGACAGACCCTTAGTAAGGAAAAATGGCGCGTCACTGATCTACTAATATCGTGTGGACTGATGGGTAGTTCAAAAATATACATGCTCACATGTAGACATTTAGGATGAATTAAAGCTGGCGTTTCAAATCAGTTGGGGGAAATGTACCCTATTCAATAACTATTACTGGCAAAATGAGGCTAGCCATCTGGAAAGAAATTAATTTAGATCCCCACTTCACAAGAGCTGAAAAAACTGGGTCAAAAATTTAAACGCAATTAATGAAAATTAGTATTTATTTATAACCTTTCAGTGGAGAAAGACTTTCCAACCGTAATTTAAAATCCCCAAGCCATGAAAAGACAGTCTGAAAAGTTGATTACTTTAAAAGCGGTAACGACAACCTCAAAACCCATAGTCGGTGAAAACAAACAAAGTGAGTGTAGTCAAAATCCGAGTGATTGGAGATGCATTTAGATTCGATCATGTAAAGGGCTCATTTCCCAATGTACAACGAGGTACATCACGGCACGAGATTACGCCCCTGCAGACTGCCTGTCAGACCGGCAAATTAAAGATAGGTTAATATTCTCTGTCGATAAGGCGTGGGGAACAGGGGGTATCATATGTGGGAAATGTGAAAACATTAGTCTGGAGGAGCGGTTTATCACAGCTGATCAAAATTATGAATGCATCTGCCCTTTGGCCCATCCATTCTACTTTTAGGAATTTATCCTATGGATATACATTTAAAAAATAGCGCATGTACTATATCATTCATTACGACGTGGTTTTTAACAGCAGAAAAACAAAATCCTAAATTTTCATCAGTATAGAACAGTCACATGAATTCCGGTCCTTTTTTTTTTTTTTAATAAACTACTCTGAAACAGAGAAGGAAGGAATGCTTGTACATAGTAAGATGGGAATGCCTCCAGGGTACACGATTAAGCGGTCAAATCGGGATGCAGCAGCTCACACACTACCCCTTTTGTTAAAAGGCTAGAAAATGAGATGACATTTCTACTTTTGCTTGTTTGCTCGTGAAGTATGTCTAGAAGGACAGACAAGGAAGGGGTAACGGTGGTTACCTGTGTACAGGCGTGACGGGTGGCTGGGAACGCAGTGCCGGGGAGATCTCTCGGTCTCCTTTTATAATTTGACTTAAAACCATATGAACATAAATTCAATAACTACTACGAATACAGAAGTTACCACCCTTTTTTTACATCCGGGGTGGGGAGCGATTCTGAACGCATCTGAGCGAGATTCAACGCCGTCTCTGAAACATACCCTCGATCTTTTTATTCTTAGTTTTTTTGTTTTGTTTTGTTTTCGCTATGGAACTTTTCAGTTGATTCGCTCCAAAACGTTCACGTAATGAAAATGATTACTTTTTCCCACCCAAAGTGTTAATCACTCCTAGATCTTGAGTGACCCAGAGCAAGACACAGCAGCTAGAACTCTAGCACAAACGACTTTCTGAGCATGTGCTAGAGCAGAAAGTAGTGCTCGTTAGTCCGTGAAAAGCATCCCAAGCGAAGGACCTGAGCAGCAGCGTCAAGAAGGATGGGTCCAGCACCGCTTCCGGGATGAGGCTGCTGCGTTCGGCTCCTTCCGTCGGGGAGCCTGTCACCTCTTCCCCGCTATGGTTAGCCCACGATTTCGAAGCTGTCTAATTTCTCTGTTTACACGATCCTCTGAAGCTGGGTTTGGTAAGATCCGATAATATCACCTTCACTCCGGGAGGGACTATACTAAACCTTGGAGCTTAATAAGTTTGTCCGTTGGAACAGGCATCACTAGTTAGATTTTAAGGGCAACTCTCAAGAATGTAGGGGTCATTATAATGATATTTTATATCAGATTTAATAATTACGTAGAGTCGATCATAAGAAACAATCAAGTGAATAATGTTTAAGGATATGAGGAAAAGCACCCCCTTGAAAATAGTTTATAAAACAAAGTTATAGAGGGGTCGTTATCTGTTCTCAGTTGAACTAGAGAGTATTTTATGTATCAAACTGATAGGCAGAGGCAGAAAGAGACTATATTGGCAGGAAGACCTTAGTTAACTAAGTTGGATTTGGAAGCAATTAAAGAGTAGAATGAAGTTTAGAGAAACGTTCGTCAGCGATACTTAAGACAAAATTAAGAACAGTGGATCAAAAATAAAAGAGAGAATATAAGGAAATAGAAACTAGTATAATGCAACTTAACCTAAGAAAGGAGCTCTCGATCCACTCCTGACTGAAACAGAGAAAAGAAATGAGAATAATCTTCTAGATTATTCAGAAATAAACAAATAAGCAAACCTCTAGAATTGCCTGATAAGGAAAAAGATCAGCTTTTTCAACAAGTGCAAAATTTATGTATAATTGAGGAGCATGCCATATTCAACAATAAAATGGACAAAGGAACTGTAATATGTCCACACAATGAAAAATCACACAGTGACACATAATGAATGAATTATACTCCAAGTGTAATTGAGGGAAAGAAGCCAGGCATAAAGAAATAGGCATTTTCTCATTTTATTTACATTAAGACATTAGATCTAGGGCCAGAGAATTTATTTTTCTATTTTATATGTGAATACATTGCACCGTTTCCGATACCAATGCCCTCAAAACATCATTATTCGCTTGATCTTTCTTTCTCCTTCCAGACGTCTCACAATGGATGCGGCACACGGAAAACGCCGGACCCAGCGTCCGGAGGTCCGAGCTCTGGACCTCGCTCCACCACGCTCGCGACAGAGAGCCTGCGAAGAGCCCTGTCATTCCGCTGGGGGTCAGTTCCCTCGCCTGTGCCGGACGGTGGCTTACGGGAATAAAGCCCAGCTGGCCCTGCACCAGCGTCTATATAATTAATCTCGGACGGCGACGGCACGATTCTCTTTCTAATTAGAAAGGCAGTACCTGACCCTTCACTGCCCCAGCAGAACCACTACACAACTTCTTGTATGCGGGATATTCTCATAAAGTTGCCGAGGAAATTGTAACAGAAGCGCTCTGTCACGTGAGCATCGAGCGGGTGATTCGGCTGGCGCACACTCGTAGCTGTCGGCCAGCGCTATCCACGGAGGTCATACCATTATGTCCCCACCAGCAGGTAGGAGGCTTCCTTTCCCTCCACAGGATCTTGAGAGTGTCATTCTAAGTGAAATAAGTCAGACGGAAAAGGACAAGAGCCATGCGATTTCCCTCATACGCGGGATATACAACGGAAAGCAACAAACGAACAAACAAAACTCACAGACACACACAACAGAATGGCGGCCACCAGAGGGGGAGGGGTGCGGGCCAGACGAAGAGGGTAGAGGGGTCGAACACATGGTGACGGAGCGGACTAGACTTCGGGTGGCGAGCACACAGTGCAGGGTACAGATGCCGTGTCCTCGAAGTGTACATGTGAATCTTACATAATCTCATCAACCAATGCCATCCCAATAGATTTAATAAAAAGAACAGAGTTAACTTTATGCCAGGGTCTTTTCCACCAAAAAAAGTACCTATTTCTAAAGCAAATAGGAGCCGTAGCAGCTGCAGAGCGAGTGCTTGCCAAGTGGGCATTTGTCTGGAGACTGCAAATTATCAGCACTTGTGCTCTGCTTGGAAACCATTTTTGCAAAAAACAGGAAGCAATTTTACTCTATCACAGATTGTAAAGCAAGCGCTTCGGCTCGGAGGGCACAGCGGGCAGAGATTTACGTCAAAATGACACTTTGGATAAAGAGCAGTGTGCGAAACCTGGTGTCACTCGCCTCTCGGAGACCGACCGGGCCTTGACCTTGAGAAGCGAAAGGACATTTTCTCTCCCAACGAAACGGGGTATAGAAGCGTGTGGCTCGGATAAGCAAAACCTACGAGAGAGAGAGAATTTTCCTAGCAATGGACGAACGAGGTGCTCCTTGTGTATAACTTTAAAACTGTAGAAGTTATGAAGGAAACGGATCGAGGAAATTCCCGTTCCCCAGAGATAAACGGCTGCGATGTGTCTCCATGAAGTGGAAATCATTCAGCGTGTCGATGCTCGACCCGCTCTTCCCACTTAGCATTCCGCCATGGCTTGTCCTACGTCATTACTTGCTTTTAAGAATAAAGTCGATTACCCTTTGTGACTGCGCTTTATGGACCAGCTGTCCTTTCTGTAAGCGTTCTCCTATAGCGCAGATTCCAATTTTTTGCTCTTAGTTACAAAAGCGTGGTCAGTATATGAACCTGTGTTTGTATTTCTGGTAATTTACTTTATGTGTTTTGCTAGAAACAAATAAAGTTATTGGGCCACAGAGGGTGTCTTAATTTTAAGGTTCTTGAGACATATTTTGAAATTGCTTTCCAGAAAATGTTTTACCGATTTTGTGTTCATAGCGGAGGCTATAAACGTTTAACTTCGCTCATTATTAATTTTGTGTGCCCTCACCCAGTTGGTTGATTGTAAGGTTCTCTGGCACCTCGACCTTCACACAGGCCAGAGGGAGTCCCTTCTTGTATTCGGACTTCCCCTGACCACCCCAGGGAGGTGAGCGGTCCTAGGAGCACCAGGCACTTGTGGGTAGCTTGAGAATGAAGAGTTAACGGGCCAGAGCAGCTTCGAGAATAGGAATTTGCTGGAAGCGATGGGGACTTCCCGCTTCTGAGAAGAGCAGATAATTAGAATCTCTTTGCCTGCTGGGTAAAATACTTATTTCTCCAGAGATATTTCTAAGGAAGCCAAGGCTATCTTCTGGTAAGTTTATCATCCGTGCTTCTCGCGGTAGAGGGATATGCCATAGGATGCTTAAAGTAGTCAATAATATAATTACAACGATAAGAAATAAATCAAGTCATTCTTTGCATCTTTTTGCCAAACCTGCAGATGTCTCGTGGGACCTGGTTTCTACTTTGTATGCCAGTTGCTCCCGGTCTGGATTTTTGTCTGCTCTAATTGATTGTCTCCTCCTGTCGACCGAGCAGCAGGTCACAGCAGGCCCCTGCTCGCTGACCAGAACGCAAGGAGAACCCATCGGCTGGAGGATGATTAGAGTTTTCCCCGTGAGAAACTAGTTGCCGGGGTTCGTTCCAGGGTAGTTAATCAGTTTATTAGGTCGTCCCAGGCTCCCTCCTCCCAAACCGTTTAAACAGTTTGGCGTTATCTAATTCATATTCTATTTAATCTTTTAGCCATTTTGGGTGTTGAATGAATGAGGATGTCGACCTGTAAATCGATAAAGTAGTTTTTCTAATGTAATTAAAACGAAGAAATCGGGGACATAATCATAAGATCGATAACATTTCAATTTTGTCAAAAATGTAAACATAGTAGATTAACATACGTTATGGCTTTCATTTCCTAGGACAGAAGTCATCTTTAGCATCCTCGGAGAGGAAAGACTTATCTCTCCCTCCCCCACACATGCCCTTTCTGCCTAAGAGCCATCGGCTTGGACCTCTCGTTCCAATTTCTTCTGGGAGCCGATCGTATATCTGACAAGTATTCATTTGCTTATTGCTTGCTTTTTAAATTTTTTTTAATGTTTATTTTTTCAAAGAAAAATGGCAATATCCAATTGAAAGCCTATTTATCCTTTAATTATAATTTTTTTTAAATTTAGAAGTAACTTACTGATTTCCTATTTTAACTGTCCCCACCTTTCTTTGTTGACTAAGAAACATCCAAACCCACAGAGAATTTTTATGAGTTTCTTTGAGCCAAACTGACAACATGTGCCAGGGAGCAAGATTTCAAATCCCCCAGAGAATGACAGTTTTGCAGTTTCTTAAGTGCATTTTAAATTAAGGAGGGGACATACGGAAGGTGACAGGAGGTAGGAGAAAGCAAGGGGGGATGAGATTCTGGGATGGTTAACAGGATCACGCGCCCTCTTGAGGGAGCCCACTCCGTCCAGGGCTGTGCCCTCAGGCGCCTCAAGGGCCTGTCCACCTAGATGCACAGGCACGCGCAGGCCTCTCGCTGACAAGCTGCAGGCCTGGGCCGGCGCCCCGCACCACGACCGCCCAGCGGGGTTATGATCAGACGCCCCCGTGAGCGTCCTTCCTGCAGAACCCCTCTCATCCACCCCCGTTAAATGTTTGCGGCAGCTCGCGGGTCACGAGGTACAGGTCTCTGCGCAACAGCCGGTGAGAGGCTGCCCTCCCACGAGGTGACCTCCCCGTGCTGTGATTGGTTTCTGCACAAGGAACAAGTTGCGAGCAAAAGCCAAACTCAGCTCTCGTCGCAGCGAAGATTAAATCGGGTAACATCGGACGGCCTTGTGGAGCTCAGAGCCGGGCGCCCGGAGTCAGGTCCCGGAGTCAGAACCTCGTTTCCGAGAGTTTAAGGCCAACGCGTCTCCTGCACCTCGCAGGCCGTCTTAGGGCATCGGCAAACACAGCCACGTCGGGGGGCTGCCTTCAGTCTCTCAGCCTTGTTTTCCTTTCTTTGTAAAATGATCGCGCAATGACTACTTCTGAGCTGCTGTTGATGAGAAATTAATGTTCATAAGTGCGTGGGAAAAGGCGCGAGGGCAGTTCGAGGAGGAATGACCGTCGCCTCGACGCGTGGCGCTGGGACAAGTGGACGTCCACAGACCTCACGGCCTCCACGAAAGTTAACTCAGCACACGCCACGCATCTGCATTTTAAAACAGCGATAGAACTCCGAGGAGATGCCAGAGGAAAAACCCGAAGACATTAGATTTGGGGTTGACTTCTTTGGTACGACGGCAAAAGCGTGATCCGTGAAAGAAGAAACCGATCCATTGGACTCACGAGCATTAAAAGCTCTTCTGTGAACGACGCCGTGGAGAGAATAAAAAGGAAAGCTACGGGCTGAGAAAAAATCCTCGGAAAACGCATATCTAATCAAGGACTGGTGTCCAACATGCGTTTTTTAAAAAAAACTCTTAAAACTCAACGAGAAGCAAATAACAACAAAAACAGTTAAAAAAAGGAAAAAGATCTAAACAGACACCTCGCCAGAGAAGGTACACAGTTAACCAACAAGCAAACGCAAAGATGCTCAACGTCCTGTCCGCAGAGAAATGCGAGTTCACAGTGCAGCCAGCGAGAGACCGCTCCACGCCTGCCGGAATGGCCGAAATCCGGAGCACTGAGCCACCGAGGCCGGCGGGGACGCGGGGCCACAGGAGCCGTCGTTCACTGCTGGCGGGAGGCAGACGGTGCAGCACGTGCTTTGGAAGACGGCTTGGCGGATTCTTTCAAAACTAAACACACCCTTAGCATGTGATCCGCCACCACGCTCCTCGCTATTCACCCAAAGGAGACGAAAACATTTCCACATGAAAGCTGCACATTGAGGTGTATAGCACAGCTATTCACAGCTGCCAAGACGTGGGAGCAGCCAAGATGCCCTTCAGTAGGTGGCGGATAAACGGTGGTCCATCCAGACGATGGAATAGCATCCAGTGATAAAAGCAAGTGAGCTGTCAGGCCAGAAAGACACGGAGGAGCTAACTCTAAGTGCACACGGCTAAAGGAAAGGCGTCGATCTGAAAAGGCTTCTTCCCATATTTTTTTAATTATGTGACATCTGAAGAAGGCAAAACTATGGAGAAAGTGAAAATATCATGGTTGCCGGTGGCTGGGGAGAGGAGAAAGAGGAACAGGCAGAACACGGGGGAATGTTAGGGCCAGGAACCCTAAATATGGATTATGTATAAAACTGTAATGGTAAGTACATGTAATATGCATTTGTCAAAACCCACAGAATTACAGCACCAAGAGTAAACTTCGATGTAAACCATGGACTTGAATTAATATCAATGTATCCATGTTGAAGCATCGCTCGTAACAAATGTGCCACAGGAATGCAGGATGTCAGCAACAGTGGCAGCCGCGTGTTGGGGACTGTGACAGGTATCTGGGCATTCTTTGTACTTTCTGCTAAATTGCTCAGCGAACCTAAACCTATTTGAAAACAATAAAGTTCGTTATTTAAAACGCAAAACAAAACGCGTGTAGTGTCTGGTGTGTTGGCAGGGGCCCCGGCATGCTGCTTCTGCAGACGAACAGAGGGAGTCATCACCCAGGCTCGGATGCCCTCACCTGATGCAGGTGAGGTCCCCATGTGCGACCTCCCTATCTGCCTCACGGACTCCCAGAAGAACGAGACGGAAAGGAAGTGGAAAAAAGGCGTGAGCGAGACGGAGGAGCCCCGAGAGCGGAAGATGCGCTCCGGGTACCACAGCGCCGCGGAGGATGCGCTCCGGGTACCACAGCGCCGCAGAGGATGCGCGCTGGGTACCACAGCGCTGCGGAGGGCGCCGACCCGGGTACCACAGCGCCGCGTGAGCCACCCTGTGGACACTCACTGGTCTGTCACTTCTGACTTCTGGGTGCACACCACGTCTACCCCGGGGACTCACCGCTAAGCCCTCCGCTAGGAACAGCCTCTCTGAGCCGCGGTAATGGCAGGCTTAGCATTTTTACTCGGATCGCTGGTTTCTGTCTAGTGAAAATGGTGCTGATAAAAGTGACGAATGCCGCTCTCGTTGGAGCCACACGGGGTTGTCACCCAGCAGAGGGAAAGATACGGGCGCCACGAAAGGCCGAGAGGCTCCAGCTTCAGCATGGCGGCCCGTTCGGCGCACAGTTCAACCGCTCGTCCCTCCCAAGGGACAGCCACAGGCACGTCGGGATGACGATAACGCCCCCTCGCAGTGGTGGCGCAGGAAGGGCGCCTTCCGCGGGCCATGCACGGCGTGAGTTTCTGCTGTTTTTGACTCTGTTGGGGGCTAACGTGAAACTGTCCAATCGCGGTCCCACCCATCAGCTCCCCAGGGACACGGCTGGGAGTAGCTGCAGGGACAAAGACACCTGGGGGCTCCAGCAGAGCCAAGAGCAGTCCGGGGCTTCGAGACTGGCTGTGCATGTCCCTGCTTCCTCCCGCAGACACGCAGCCCTGGACCGGCGCCCGGGTGAGGTGCCAGGGTGAAGGTTGCGGGGACGCCCCCACAGCAGGAGGGAGAGTCATTCCCCAGCGTTGCACCCCTCGGAGACGCGGGGCCCATTTCCTCTGTGCCACCCTCTAGCCGGGCACCGGACATGGCCGACTGTGGGAGTGCCGTGGACAAGTGTCTGGGCCCCTAGTGAAAAGCTCCCCAGAGACGCAGTTTCCAGGGAGGTTGGACTGGATAACCTGCTCCTCTCTGTTCTTTGCCCAGGGGACCCCTGTCCCCAAGGGTCTAACAGGTCATAGGCCAGCTGCTTGAACACCTCCCTCTGCAATCTCCACCAGCCAC
>NW_024342747.1:0-326 GCF_902729225.1 Pteropus medius | reverse complement strand
GCAGGTTCAGAAAGGAACAATTCCCTTCACGGTTCCTACGTGGGCCACTGCAGTCAATGTGCTCTCCTGGCGCCGCACCAGAAACCGCCAAGCAAACGATGTGAGGGAATAGTGCCGAGAAACAGATTTGCGATGAAAGAGGAAGCTACCGCAGCATTGGAACCCGCGTAAGCAATGAGGACCATGTGTACGTTCAGGGCCGTGGGTAAGGAAAGGCTCTTTCGCAACGTCTTCTCCGAAACTGAAATGAAGTCCCGGTAAGTTAGGTACATGCATTGCGGAGGGCTCTTCCTTTGTTGGGGACTAGAACACTGTCCAATACACAA
>NW_024342746.1:0-337 GCF_902729225.1 Pteropus medius | reverse complement strand
GAGCTGGCCAGAGGGCGGCCAGTGCGCCCCGTCTCACGCAGGGGCTCTGCCACGGCAGAAGGAGGCTGCATGTCGCGTAGCAGGAGACGGAGGCCGGTCGGTTTGAGATCTGCCCCACGGACGAGCTGAGAGGTGTTTGTCCTCTCCGGGGAAGACTTTCCGTTCGAGGAGCCCAGCACGACAGGAAAGGGCGGGGAGCCGTCTGTTAACTCGAGAGGGACGCTGTTGTTCACCAGAGGGTGTGTGGGGTGTAACGGGATGATGAGCAGGTAGTAAAGAATGAACGACGGGGGTACAGCAGGACCCCAAAGGAAAAGGCAGAGGACAGGCGAGGTGC
>NW_024342745.1:0-506 GCF_902729225.1 Pteropus medius | reverse complement strand
CACCCCCCGACACCGGCCAGCAGGACACACAGGCCCTGGCGGTGAAAACTGCAGCCCAGGGGCGCTCCGGCCCCGCGCGGCGGCCACGCCCCGGGGGAGGACGGGGGAGGACGGGGGAGCGAGCGAGGGCGCCGGCCTCACCTCCTCCCTCATGCCGGTCTCCAGCAGCAGCATCACGCAGGCTTCGATGGGCAGCGCGATCTCCCGGCCGCTGCGTTTCAGGTGCTCCTCCAGCGCCGTGCCGAAGGCCGGCTTCTCCGCCCACCTGTCTGCAGCGGGACAGCGCGTGAGGCCGGCGGCACCGCGGACCCCGTTCCCACCGAAGATGACAGATGACGGTGGCGGCAGGGACACCGCCCCCCCAAGACAAGACGCGGGGCCCTTCAGTCAGAACGCCAGCGCCGTCACAGCGGCGGGGGACGCCGGCCCCCCACGTCCCCCACACCCCTTCACGCTGTGCCCCCACATCCCTCACGCCCCTCCATGCCACGCCCCCACGTCCATGC
>NW_024342744.1:0-1796 GCF_902729225.1 Pteropus medius | reverse complement strand
AGATACTTGAGAAATCTGATCCCTCAGGTCACCCCTGTCATCTTTGATGGAACGGACATAGATGGCTTCCTTCCTGAGCGTTGAGGGAGCACTCACGACGCTCGTGCTTACACTTGGAGAACCGGTCTGGGTTGCCTTCCGGTGCATCTTGCTTGGCAGTGATCAGAAGCCCGTAGCTTTAAGTAATAGGAATTATTTCTCCACTCGTAAACGCAAGCAAAATGAAAAGCACGCTTCTGGTGTGAAAGTGTTTTTTTAGAAAAGCTGCTCACAGCCAGGTGGTCATTTAATATTTGCTGACACTGAGCAATTTTGCCGTGAGCTCTGTAGGGTTGGCGCGGAGCTTACTTAACACTGAGACAGCACATTAGGCTAAACTCTGGGGTTTGGTCTCCTGAAGAGACGTTGTCTAAATAGTTCTCTCTGCTATTTTGTTACTGTTGCTGCACGTCTTTGTTATAAGCTACGAATACTATGTAGTTGCGAGGGACAGTAAAAGCAGGCTGAAGGCAGAGTGAGATGGCAGAGCCGAGTGGGAGGATGAGCCCCCCCACCTCATTTGAGACTTTGACCTGCAGGGAGGGGTGGCCTGTCCTGCCCCACGCCTCCCAGGCCAGCGTCCCAAGGACTTTCTGTAGCCCCTGTGCAGATGGGGAAACCGAGGCCAGGGCCGGAAAGGAGCAGGTCCGCAGCTCTGCACTGTGCCGCTGTGAGCCGCGTGGTGGCAGGCGGGTAGTGTGACTTGAGAGCCCTCGTTTTTTTGCCTGGGCACTTCCGCGCTTCCAGACGCTGGAAGCTGCTCTCCCCCTGCTTCCCGGCGCTGTTCAGTCTTAGGGTTCCGTGGTTCCCTCGGGACTCTGGGGGCGACAGTCCAGTGCAGGGGGCGGGGGCAGGGGAGGCCCGGCTGCGTATGCGGCAAGCCGGACGAAGTGACAGTGTCCAATTCTGAAAACACCTCTGAGCTCGCGCTTGAGACGGGCGCCCTTTAAGGTGGGGGCCAGATGTGGCCCGCCCGCCTGCAAGCTAAGAACGATTTCATATTTCTAAGTGTCAACAAAAAGAAAGGATAATATTTTGCGACGCGTGAAAAGGACATGAATTTCGAATGTCACTGCCCACAAAGGTTTATTGGAACCGCAGCCACACCCGTTGGTGTGCGTACTGTCTGTGGTTCCTTTCTCGTTAGGAAGAACGTTCCAGCACAGACCCTCTGGCCCCAGAAAGCCGAAGGGGATGTCTGTCTCTTTACAGACAGGCGTGCAGTCCCTGCCTGCTTGAATGCACGGACCACCTTCCCGGTGTGACTTGTGCGTTCTCGCTGCTGATCTTCATTTGTGCCCGATTCTCATTACACCTGGATCACAGGTGCTGCTTCTGTACCATGAGAGTTACTTCGATGCGGACTTTGTCCCGGTTAAAATGCTGACCGTCTCAGGGAGAGTTAGTGCATTAAACCTCATCGGTTATTTATGCCGCAGGGTTGAAAGGGGTCGGTGCAGGCTTGGTCAGAGCAGAGTGGGGTTGTTGCATAAAATGAGGGCGTTTAGGGGGTACAGGGGCACCCCTGTGCGTGTCAGGAGAAAAGAGGAGGTTGGGTCATCCAGAAGTGACCTTTGTTTGTTCATGACTTTTTCTGCATCTGCGTCAGTGTCGCTGGGCGAAGTCCACAGCTAAGCTCCTTTCTGAGACTAGCCAGCTGATGAGAGCCACTCATCCTGAAGGTGCCCCCGCCCCCCGCCCCCAGGTTGGGGTGACAGCTGCCTGAGACGAGGGACTGGTCAGAGCAGAGCCGCAAG
>NW_024342743.1:0-781 GCF_902729225.1 Pteropus medius | reverse complement strand
GTTGGCCCAAAATGTGTGGGCCTCCAAGCCAGAGAAAAAGTTTTTGAGGGACCCTAGAGCTCAGGACCTTTCAGCCTGTGCCCTCTGGAGCTATGCGTGGACCCAGGCCCTGGCCTGCACCTGCAGGAGCCTCCCGCCCTGCACCCTCTCTCGTTGCTCTGGGCCTGTGGCTGGTCCCTGCCGGCTGGCCCCCACTG
The DNA here is from genome assembly GCF_902729225.1 of Pteropus medius. NCBI lineage: Eukaryota > Metazoa > Chordata > Mammalia > Chiroptera > Pteropodidae > Pteropus > Pteropus medius. The sequence continues at coordinate 584 of NW_024342743.1, read as the reverse complement.
CAGGCTGCCTATTCCGGTCCCCATGTGGCCTCCTGTGACAACAGCAGGTAGCAGCCGGACCAGGTATTCAGCAGGTAGCTGAGCCTCCTGGAGGCCACCAAGTCCATGGCAGGTCCAGAGGTTTGCTGGGAGAGGGACAGCGAAGGTAAAACATACAGACAGAGAAGCAAGGGATGAGAGGCCGGTGCCGGGCGACGGCGGAGACAGCCCGCGCCTGCGTGCACGCTCGCGTGCATGTGCACACGCCGGGGTGGAGAGAGGCGTGCGGGGCCTTGTACATCTCGCCTGAGGGAAACGGCGCCAGCCCAGGGCACTCAGTCCAGGAGGCGAGAGGCCAGCTGACTTGTCCAAGGGCACAGCTGGTCGGGGGGCCCCTGAGTGGCACTCAGGGCGTGGGGGTCCCGCCCAGCTCAGTGCCCACCTAAAACCTCGGTGCTGAGGGGCTGGGGTCACAGAGCGCAGGGACGGACGGACGGACGCACGGCCCGGGGCCCGCCCACGGCCGCTTACCTGAGGTAGCACCGCCGCTCCTTGCCTGGCCAACCTCTGCAAGGAGCTGACCTGAGGACCTGTGACAGGCACTG
>NW_024342742.1:0-330 GCF_902729225.1 Pteropus medius | reverse complement strand
AGCGGGAAGGAGCCGAGGCCTTAGGAAGGAGCCCCGGGGCCTCAGGGATGAAAAGAGATCATGCTGAATTGTGGCTCTGGAACGCCCGGTGTCCCCACTGCGAGGAGGTGGAGGTGCTAGGAGCGGCCTGTCTTCTGTGGTAGACCAGGGGTCCACGCAGGTTTCCTTCGAAAATTGACCATATACATACGTGTGCATATATATGACATATATATGCATATGTATGTATATGGTAGCTTTGGCAAAAAGCTCTCTGGTGACGTCCATTTTGAGCCAGAATCGCAGACTTCCGAGAAAAGGCTCACTTGCGGCAAATGCACAGCCCTCCCG
>NW_024342741.1:0-1009 GCF_902729225.1 Pteropus medius | reverse complement strand
CCTTATTACTGCAATGTCTGGAAATTCTAACCAGACCCTATCCTTATTCACAGCTAAGTACTATGAATAATATAGCTTAATGTATTGGATTCTAAGAAAGTAAATAATGGAAGTAACACAGTAATCATATTATTAATTTACAGTGCTTCTCTCAAAGCAGAATCTAGGACACTATACAAGGAACAAACAAAAATTATATCAATCTGGGCTCCTTGCCCAGAAATAGAACCACATACAAAAAAAATAAATAAATAAGGAAGAAAAAAACTGTCTGTAAAAAGACAGTTGAAGAGAAAAAAAAAATCAAAAATTTTTACTGAATTAAAAATGAAAGTACTACATTGCAATCGTGGCTAAACATGATGATCCCATCAGATTTACTAACAGTTTTGTATATTACTGATAGGGAATAAGATATGGTTACTGAACTAGGAAAAAAAACTATTTTAATGATAAAAAGTAATTCCAAGAAAATCTATTAAGTGACCAAATTAAAGTTGTTTTGTTTTTTGTTTTTTGTTTTTTGTTTTTTGTTTTTTTTACTAAAAATTATCAATAATGGAGAAAACATTGTTGAGTTCTTGGCCTTGTCTTCTAGATAAAATAAATCCTGGTCTTAAATATAAAAGCTTTAGAAGCAGATTTTCTCACTGTGCTAGTCATAATCAGTGCATATCTATAGGGTTATGGGGCTTTGTGGTCATTGAGAATATTCAATAAAACAGAATATTAAGTTCCCTAGGTGAGGTTTATGTGAAGTCCACCATCCAATAATAAGAAACATTTTTTTTCCGATTTCAGCATACAACATGTGATTCTAAATTTCAGGCTAACTTTTCAATCAGCAATCTGATTTTATATACTTGTATGTCAAGTTAAAGCTTCAGCGTTTTTGACAGACGTAATAAGCTCCAGGTCCCCCGCCCCCCGCCATATTCTCATTGACATCCTCAATCAGAAAATAAAATGAAATAATAAAGAATTTCACATTTAGACACAAAAGAATATT
>NW_024342740.1:0-401 GCF_902729225.1 Pteropus medius | reverse complement strand
AAAGTACCTCAATAATAAATGCCCTATATGACAAATCCTCAGCTAATATCATATTCAATGGTGAAAACCAGACACACTTCTATGCTTATAAATTGTTTAGTCCGTAGACTTTGGGTCACTATTTTTTGAGATGTTTTAAAGCTTTGTTGCTATGGGGATGCTTATCACTCATGATTGATATGTATTACACTTTACATTCAGTAAAAAATTAAACAAAATATATATACATGGAAATATAAAGATAAGATTTCTTAACCTAGATATTCTAGACAAAATTAAAAGGGGGGAATCAGAGTAAACACTTACTTAACTTTACAGTAAAATAAAATAATGTCTGGAGAGAAAATTTTTGTACTGTAAATGTTGCATTTGATGAGAGAGAGTGTGTGTCTAAGTACATA
>NW_024342739.1:0-444 GCF_902729225.1 Pteropus medius | reverse complement strand
AGGTGCGGTGCATCATTTCTGTAGGCGCCACTTCTGTGGCCAGAGTGAGAGCTGACCTCCCGAGTTCAGGCCGAGGGGAGGCGGCGTTGCTTGGTTAGAAATACTTGGAAGGACTGGTGGGGAGTGACACCCGACGTGACAGTAATAGAGACAAGAGGGCGAGGAAGCATCTAAGCATCCCGGCCCTGAGGACCTGGGGCGGGTGTCCGTCCCTGGCTGGGTAAACGTCCACGTTGTCTAAGCTGCTCTTCATGTGCCCTGTCCTGTTGTCACCCTACCCTGGCTGAGAGGGTCGCAAGCACTGGCTGGGCCAGACCGAGTCAGGAAGTAAAGGTGACCACCAAGGGGCCATTTGGAGAACTGTGCGGCACTCGCTCTTAGGCTCCGACGGATGGATGGCTTGCATATGAGGGCTGGTTCCCTCCGGGGCCAAAACCGCCCCTC
>NW_024342738.1:0-596 GCF_902729225.1 Pteropus medius | reverse complement strand
GTCAGGTTGCGAGATAGATATTCCTCCCATTTACAGTCAGAGATTCTGGAACTTGGAAAGCTTAAATACTGTGCTCAAAGTTAAGCATCTACTGAGCAGTAAGTACATATTCAAAACTCATCAGTTCAACTCTAAAGTCCACACTCCTTCACTGGGTTATGATGACTAAGAACTTTGTCTTTTGTGTCCTGGATTATTTCATATGGAAACAAACACTGTTTTATTTTTTTATTTTTATTTTTTATTTATTTTTTATTATTTGGCTGTCTTTCCAGACAACGCTATCCTTCCTACACTCTCAGTCAATTTTAACGTTGTTCAGCTTCTGTACAAAACAAGCCAGCATGGACTCTGCACAAACCAAAATTCCTTTTTCTACATTTCAAATATACAGTATTGATCATACTATTTGTAGCACAGCGTAAGGCACTGTAGGGGATATAGAAATGAATGAGCTGTGGCCCATGACCTTAGGAACTTCCATTTTAATGTCAAAAAGGTGAGCATGATAAGACCCGTATACAAGGTTCTATAATACGAGGCAGAATAAAAATACCATTATTGAGATATAATTCAAGATAGGAATTTACAGAAAG
>NW_024342737.1:0-1008 GCF_902729225.1 Pteropus medius | reverse complement strand
ATTCTAACTCTAACCCTAACCCTAATCCTAAATCTAACCCAAACCTTAAACGTGATGCTAACACTATCCCTAACCCAGAACCTAACCTTTAATCTAAAGCTAATCTTAAACCTAATTCTAACACTAACCATTAATTTTACACTAAGAATAACCCTAACCCTAAAGCCATACCCTAACCCTAACCATAAACCTAATGACAGCCTTATCCCTAACATTAACCCTAACCCTAACCCTAACCCTAACTTAACCTAACTTTAATCTAACGCTAACCATAACCCTAACACTAATCCTAACTCTAAATTGTTAACTTAACACTAAACATAACTGCAAATCTAATCGAAAACATATTGCTAAATCTAACCCTAATACTAAGCCTAACCCTACCAATAACGCTAACCCTAAAACCTAAACCTAACCTTAACACTAGTCCTAACTGTAACCTCTTACACTAACCCAAAATCTAATCCTAACCCTAATCCTAACCCTTAACTCTTACCCTAACCCTAAAGCTAAACATAAAAGTAATCCTAACCCAGACCATAACACTAAAGCTAACCCAAATCCTAACCCATAATCCTAACCCTAACTCTAACCCTAACCTTAACACTAGCCTAAACCTAAAGATAATTGTAACCGTAACGGTGACCCTAATACTAACCCTGACCCTAAACCTAAACTTAACTTTAACACTAACCCTAACTTAAACCTAAACATACCCTAACCCTAACGTTATGGCTAACACCAACCCTAACCCTAACCTAAATCTATCCCTAACCCTTACACTAATCTAAAGATAAAACTAACTCTAACCATAAACTTAATCCAATCTTAACCTGTATCTTCACCCTAAATACTAATCCTAACTCATCTCTAAACCCTATCCCTCACCCTAAACATAACTGTAACCCTAACCCAAACCATAACGCTAAACCTAACCCTAACACTAACCGACCCTAAACTAAACCTTATTTGAACCCTAACTGTAATCCTAACACTAACTCTAAACCT
>NW_024342736.1:0-16339 GCF_902729225.1 Pteropus medius | reverse complement strand
CCATGACAACGTCCTCCTGACTTTGGGCAGCAAGCGGCTGCTGGAGTTGGAAGACGGGTGTGTTGCCTGACTACGGTTTCAAGCAAGGACTTGCTTGAAATGGGGAAAGATGAAGACTATGTAGAATTTTAAGGAAACATAATCAGCTCAGTTGGAGGGTCTCTTTGAGGAGCTAGGGCTTATGGAAGTCCTCAAAGGCCATGGAATCCTGAGAACCTTACACAGGAAAACCCTGCAGGAAGAACTCTATGTTATATTAAAGTGCTGTGGTTCTCACTGCCTCTTCCAACACCTTCCTTTCCCTTCTGTACATACCCCTGCATCTCGGCTCAGAGGTCAGAGTGTGCATGTAGCTTGCCATGTCTGGATGGTCCAAGGAGCAATCTTTCCTTTTTCCTGAATAAATATTTTTTATAGCAAAACACCTAGTCGATAGTATTTCTCAATTGTGGATGATTTACTTATGGGAAAGTTGGACTCCAGTGAACAGTGAGTGCACTCTTTTGTGCAGGGTATTCTGCCTTAAAGATTTCTGCTATTGTATAGCTAATTTAACACAACTCGGGGATTATTGGTGTACTAGATGCAGTAGTGCTAGGAGCCATAACTGCTGGTGATCGAGCAGCCTTATGTTCTGCTTGCTTGTCATTCTGGTCATTGCTGACTAAAGTATTTATGATTACATGTTAAGGAACACAGATCTGCATTAAGTAGAAGGCTTTAATGTGCTTACTAAGAGCAATGGTCAAAGGACACAGAGATGAACATGATTTCTGTTCACATCTACCCCCAGACACCAGCCAATTCCATAAATCTTCACTGTTGTCTGTGAGTCGTTGACACTGCCATTGTCACCAAGGCTTCTTGTCTATTGAAAACAGATTTCTCTGCCCTGTGTTAGCTGGAACTCAAGATATTTCACCAAAAGATTTCTTGAGAGAAACTTTATATCCCCTCTCTCTTGGAAAATACAGTCTGTTGGACTGTATTCTTGTCAGAAGCCTCCTTATTGGCCCCAGCAAAGAGGATGTGACACAATCTGGGAATTGAAGAAGTGCTTTCATTCACCATCGGAGCTCTCTCAAATATCTAGTCAAAGTGAGTGGGTAGAGACTGTGGGAAAAAAAGTCCAGAAATATTTCAGTTTAATCTTAGAATAGGATCCTCTCATATAAAAGCTTTTTTCTTGGAATTCAGCACTCAAAAATACACTGAAAAATGTATTCTCTGATATTTTTGTTTGATCATCAAACTCATCTAGATAGGTTTAGGTGCCCGTCCCAGGAAGGCTCCTGGTCCTGTGGTTTCAAGGTCAGTTTCATTTTGAAAGCATTTGCTGCAGTATTCAGATCTATTTCCTGAATATGCCATGCAGCAGTCACTTGAGAAGTGACTACTAGCCTGCTCAATTCTCAGCGACTTGGAATTTATAGGCAGCTCAGGGATGATGTCACTTAGCACACAACCATATAGGCTTGCTTTCCCCAATGTCTTCCTTTCTACAATCACACTGTCATTTTATGGTTTCTAGGTTCTTTCCTATCGGGTCTTCAGTGAGAAAGGTGGAGTTCTGGTTACCCAGTACTGCTATACCTGTGTCATAATTGCACCCACATACAAGTGAAGGAAGACAGAAGAAAAAAATTCAGATTGTTTACCCCAACTTGTTAATTTTATGTTACACAGGAGCAAAAGCTTCATTTGTTGAGAAAAATAACACACTTCGATTATTTCCAAGTGTTCTTGATAATTATCTCCTGAAACAGACCACTGCATGTGAAGGCACCAAGGAGTAATTTTATGTTACTCGGTTAAGATTAGGGTAGCTAATGCAAACATAATCAATGACGACTGCTTTTGCTCTGAGTGAAAAGGTATGCGAATCTTTATTTTTTCTCTGATCCAGAGACTCATGTCTCCTGCCAGCACGTGCAAAGAGTAACTTGAAGGTTCCTACCTTTCAAGCATGGTAAAATCTCAGGCTATGTAAGCAGATGGAGCATCCAAGCAGAGGCCATACTCTAAAAGGATGGGCTCCTAATTTAATATGACTCATGTCCTTATGAAAATGGGGAATTTGGACACGGAGACATGCACATGGGGAAAATTCCCTATGAACGTAAGGGTTGCAATCAGGGGGTTGTGTCTACAAGCCAAGGAATCCCAAAGATTGTCAGAAAAGCACTGAAAGCTAGGAGAGAGGCAGAGAACAGATTTTCCCTCATGGTCCTCAGAGAGAACCAACCCTAAATTTTGGACCTCCAGAACTGAGATATAGCAGATTTGTGTCGTTAAGCCACCAAGTTCATGGTACAATGTTAATAGCAGCCCCAAGTGGTGAACAAGAGAGAATAAGAATCCTGCACTATTAAAACTGAATGTTTCTTCGCAAATAGTGTGTCAGCTGTTAATAACTCCTTTCCTGGTTGCAGGAAGCAAGATGATATGATAGCTCTCAACAGATAAGGAATATGACTTTGGCTAATGAATTGAAGGGTGCCCAGAGCTGAAAATAAGTGGTGTCAATGTTGAACATATGGAGATACAGAAGTCATCTCAAACTAAGAGGGAGAACTAGTACGTTGCTGGACTTTAGAGACTGGAGAATGCATCTACGTCTAGTGAATAATTAAAGTCTGGTTTGCTTGACCCTAGCATCAACTCAGTTTTTCCTGAAGGAGTCACAAATATTCTCCCAGGAGAAATTTGATGTCTCAGTCTCTGCCCCCAAGCAAAGCTGGTAGTGCAATGAGACCCATGCTTTATAAAGATGGTTCTAGCTGCATAGGTGTAATTCTCTCGATGGCTTAGCTAAGTCAAAGCTTGATGGTGTCTATTGTTCTGCCTGGCTAGTCATCATCACCAGTTGTTACACACATGTGAAGGCAGACATGTTTTGGGGACTCAGTGGGAAGACTTAGGGACCAAACTCAGCTCATGGGGTATTTGTTTTTACAATCCTAGTCCATCTGAGGCTGTTGTCAGTAGTGTAGCTGCTTCTTCATGAAAAATTACATCTGACAATTCAAGAACATTCTTCTTTGTGGCATATATCGTGAAAAAAACATCAGCACATGTTTGACCAATCCGGATAATTTTGATGATGCCCGTTATAAGTCCAACTGTCTAATGAGAAAGCTAGAGTCTAGCTGCTGATGCAGACTACCTGAACCCCAGATTGTCAGAATATGGCAGCACAGCCATCATCAGAGTTCAGGTATACAAACTGAGAAAATCTATGTGGTTCATATAGAAGTTATCACTGAATGCCAGACTTGTGACTCCAGATGAGAATGGCTCCATTTGACTCTTGGTCCTAAAGATCATATTATATGGGATGCTGCCACTTTTTACCCTGACCTTTTGCTTCCTCTCAAAACAATCTCAGTTGCCTCTTCTCTGAGGACACTTCTTCAAGCCACAACACTGCTTTTCCTGGATGATTAACCATTTTAGCAACACGATGGTGTTGCAAAGCCTCAGTATGTCTCTGCATTTAGCTTTACGGGTCTTTTACATTCTGATAATGTTGTACCTCTCATTTAAAGCAATGTGAGAAAGTCAAAGTAGTTCATGGATGTTCCATATTCCCTAACATATGCAGACATTTGGTATTGTTGCACATTGAGCTTATTTCTAACTCTCCCACTCTCGCCTTCCCTCAGTCCACACATTTTTGTAAGGTAATTTGACTAGTAAATGCAACTGTCTCAAATGAGGGGCTGTGTCTTTTTGGCTACTTCCTGGGTGCAGATCAGAAGAACTGATTGTGTGACATAAAGAGAACTATTCTGAAAAACTTATGATCCTATTTGAACCCTCTGGATATAGTTGCGTCTAAGTAGTGCATTGATTGAAACGCAACAAAGGTATTGTTATGTGGAGAAGAATTATTAATGGCAGAAGTCATGAAGACACAATATCAATTCCAGAGTATAGAAAGATCTATTTTGACTTCTGGGGTATGATTTAAGGAAGAATATTTAACATTCCCTTTCCCTAGACCTAGCACAACTGACTGTCACAAGCAGAAACAATAGCTTGAAGTCCATAGGAAGTTTACTGTTTTGAAAAAGAAAGTAGATTTTAATTGGTGTGAGATGAAATTTCATTATTGCTCATTTAATAAATACTAAAATATATCATCTGGCAGATGCTGTGCCAGATCTCTGCCGATGTAGACAAGGAAAGTTGGCAGGAAATATCTCAAAGAGGATACATCTGTGGTGGGATGGGTTAAGCAGTGGTATAAAAAAGCAAGAACAGGACCTTTTTAATGATGGGAAAGAGGGCAAGCTTGTGAGGTGGGTGTATGCATGACTGAGAAGAGTTTGTTTGTGTGTATCTCTGGACAGATAGTGGAAGAGAAAGATATAGAAGGGGAGATAGCAAAGAACCACAGAGGCCAGATCTTCAAGAGAGTTGTTAGCCATGCTGAGGCACTGAGCTCAGCATCTAAGAGTCAATCAATGCCAGAATAACGCATTAAGTCTCTCTTTGGATGGAATATAAAGCAAGATAAAAACATGCATTAAAAAATTTAAAGGCGGTGTTGCAGAAAAGTTACAGAAATTCAGAGCAGTGAAAAATCAAGCAGCACCCAGAGGTTTGGAGTAACTCAATTTTATTATGCCAGCGGTACCAGTAGAGCTAGTGCTCTGAAAATCTGGGCTCCGAACTTAGGGGCAATTTTATTTTTATATTCACGTTGTTACAGTTGGCATGGACTGTTTTACAGACCTCTGAAGTTGCTATAGGCAGTTATAGAACAGAGGGTTTTCTATGTAACAAGCACTAAAATAATACATCTTCTGTAACAAGCACCAAAGCAATATATCTTTAGGGGAAGATGAGTTCTCCGTTGACCTTGAGATGTCAGGCTTTGCAACAAGCATGTTTACAGAAAGAGCTGTTTAGAAATTAGGCCAATTGAGAGGGAAATTCCTCTTCAGTAGACTCACAAAGGGAGGAAATAAGGGCACAAATAAGCCCGAATGCTTTGAGGGTAGTAGAAGAAAAAGAGACATCTGAAATATTTCTAAAATTCTGCATGTGCTGATCGTGATGAAACCTATGAGAAGAGTATACGATCTTTCCTATTTCAGTGAGGGCATCATGTTAACCATGATTACTGAGTTACTTAGAGTATGCTATACTTTTAAGCGTGAGATGCATTTCCATGAAGACAACTTCTGCCTACTGAAATCCAAGGTCTTTTATTTTAAAATCACAGGAAAAAAGTAATGTACTTGAGAAAATGCTAAAGTAAATACTGCATGGGTGCCTTTTCTAGATTTGATATGCATCTATCCCTTCCTGTCATCCCAAGATAGGCCTTCATTTGATTCATCCTGGACTGTACCAGATATCACTTAAGTCCAGTTTCTTCATTTGCTTTTACTCCCTTGATCTCTACCCCTTTAAACACTTAATTAGATTTAATTTACTTAAATGTTCTTAATGACCAAAAGGTCCAAATATTAAGCAATAGTATAGAGTCTACCATGAAAAAAAGCATCATTGTATTCTTAACTCTTTCAAAAATAAGGAAATTAACATATGAGGTGAACATATAAGTTTATTGTTCAAAGGAGATTGTTGCATGCATTTTGCTGATGTTTGCCAACATAATTTTTAATGTTTGTTATTTTGCACAGTGTGGTAGTCCATTGGTACATCACCTGTAATTAGGGTGGTGCGTTCGCCTGCCGGAGGTGCTTGACGAGGTGACCTTGAATACGTGGCAGCAGATGTATCAGTTATCATCGGCATGGGGAACCATGGGTTGCCTGCTGGTTGCAAGGTGGAAAAAGGACCATCATTGACTGATAAATCAGGATATCTAGTTGGAAAAGTAGAAAGCTGCATCCTTCCAAAATAACTTCTCTGTAAGGGAGATATGATATAGTGAGAAGTAGAAGTTGTGCTTGTAATAAAATTCACGATGTGGCCACTTGCTTGAGTGTAGCTGCCAGTGGCCACTTGCTTGAGTGTAGCTCCCAGTTGAAAAGTGGTCAACTGATTCAAAACAGCGTGTTTGTCCATTAAAGTTTGTTCTGATGGTCTCTCTAAAGTTGATGATGGAGGAGAAAATTCACTTCTGGCTGCAGTAGCTGTATTAGCGATTGTCTGGCTGGTAGCAGGCTTGCTTATTGGTGGTATGTTTAAATTTGTGGAAGCTGGAACTATGCTTTCTCTATGTGTGTCAGCATCAAAAGCAGAATGATGATTACCTACAATAGTCTCTGTTCCAGAGTGCTCCTTATTGAAATTTTGAGCTATTGAAGCTGCTGGAGAAGCATTTTTGATCCCAACTCTTCTTTTCATTCTGAGTAAAAGTTGAGGACAGCCTTGTTTAAAATTTGGATTTTGATAGAAATGTAACTAAAACCAGAGGAGAAAGTTATTTGCTGACATAAGACTACAAGAAATCTAACCTCTAATTCTCATATATCAAAGTTATTATGCCAATTTAATGTCATCAACAAATGGACAGTGTTAACTGTTGTCAAAAATCCCTTATGGAGAATAAAAACTTAAATAGCATGGCCCTCTAGTGAAAACAGTTTTTACACTTAAAGTAACACCGAATGCACTCTTTAAAGTGGTTTCAATACCATTCCTTGAGAGTTCACTGATGAGATTCAAAGTTGCTAGTAACATTTTTTATAATCCTGAATGACCAAACCATTATCAAACTGTTAAAAAAAAAATAAACTTCCTAGTTTATATATTTTTTTATGAAATTTATTAGATATATATGTGTGTGTGTTTGTGTGTGTGTTTATATATATACATTAACCTATTATAAGGGGTAATTAAATTTTGTACTACCTTGCTTAAAAGAGAGGCTTCTTCCTCATCTGCCAGAATATCAGCTAGAGAAGCAAATCTTTGAAAAGTCTGTTGCACTTTACTAAATCCATAAAGGTTAAGCTGTCGAACGAAACTTTTCATACTTGTAGTTTCAAACACTCTGAAAGGGGCCTTTCTTTCCAGAACTTCTTTCTTAAAGAGTTCTTCATTAATCACTATACAAGTTCCATTCCCATCCCAGCAAATAGACTGAAATTGATCGCTTTCAACTATTTTCCAGAGTTTTCTGGGAAATGTCATAGATCGAAAATCATTATCTTCATCTGGTCCAGAGACAAAAAATGTGTGACAAGGTCTTCTTATCAAGGATCGTGCAGAAAAAGTCTGAAAAGCACTTTCTGTGGATACAGACCTCAAGTCCAAGGCCCCAGTCAATGTATGATCACACAACGGAGATGTAATGGAGGATGCTGAACCAGTTGCTTCATCTTGAGAAGAATCACCTTGAATTTCTGAAGAAACATGTGCCATGTCAGATGAACCTTTCTTCACCTACTTTTGTCACTGATCTAGTTTTGAATACCACAGCCTCAAATGCTGCCGTGGCAGACCTACACTGATAATCTGCCCAGATCATCACAATGGTGCTCCCCCTGAGTAGCTGTGACATCACAAACTGACTGGGCTCCTAGCAACTAAAAGTAACATGCAGCCAGGGTTTGCATTTCACTCTGTAAATTTTATTCGGATAAGATAAAATTAGGCTGGTTATTTCATAGCGTAATCTGCAAAATCTTATTGTGGCAGGTTCGGTCCATTTGTTTACTTGCTATGTGCAATATTAGAAAACTAAGAGTATCTTTACAATAGAAAATGAAATGTCACTTGCAAATTAAAAAATATACATACAGATATCTTTTTTTCTGGGGAGGTAGTTGCAGACATACGTTTATTTATTTATTATATAATTTTCAAAATTAAGTTTATTGGGGTGACATTGGTTAATACAGGATATAATTTTGAGATGTACACTCTAATTTGATGTCTATGTATTCTCTTGTGTGAATACCACTAAAAGTCCAGTTTCCTTCATCTGCCATATATTTGATCTTCTTTATTCACTTGAACCTCCCTCAACCCCAGTATATTTAGCCCATTTTACACATATACCTCTTCCCTCCTCCCCCACTCCCTACACTCTGATAACCACTAATCCATTGTACATGGCCCTGAATCTCTCTTTGTCCTGTTCATTTGTTGCTTTTAGTTTATATCCCTTCATATAAGTGATATGGCTTATTCCTTCTGGCTTATTTCGCTTAGCATGATTATTTTGACATCCATCCATGTTGTCGCAAATGGCAGTATTTCATCTCTTCTTATGGCTGAGTAACATTCCATTGAATATATGTGCCACAGCTTCTTTATCCAATCATTTAACGTAGAACACTTTGATAGCTGCCATGTACTGGCCACTGTGAATAAAGCTGCAATGAACAATAGTGTGCAAATATCTTTTGGGATATGGGTTTTCAAGTCCTTAGGGTAAATAACAATAGTGAGATTGCTGGATCACATGGTAGATCAAGTCTTAGTTTTTTAAAGAACCTCCATACTTTCCATAGAGGCTATACCAATTTACAGTCCCACTAGGAGTATATGAGGGTTCATTTGTCTCTGCATTCACTTCATCATTTATTACTTGTCCTGTTGCCAGTAGCTATTCTAATAAGTGTGAGATGGTATCTCAGTGTGGTTTTGAGTTGCATTTCCCTAATAGCTAGCGATGCTGAGCATCTTTTCATGTTTGTAGGCCTTTTGTATGTCCTCTAGTGAGAAGTATCTGTTCAGGTCCTCTATCCAGTTTTTGATTGGATCATTTCTTTTTTGTTGTTGTTATTGAGTCATATGAGTTCTTTGTATATTTTGGAAAGGAGGCCCTTATCGGTGGCATTGCTTCCACACATTTTCCCATTGAGATGGTTGTCTCCTTACCTTGTTGACGATTTATTTTGCTAAGCAGAAGCTTTTCAGTTTGATGTAGTCCCATTCATTTATTTTTGCTTTTCCTTCTCTTGCCTTTGAGGTCGAAATCATAAAATCCTCTTTAAGTACAAGGTCCTTGAGTTTCATTCTCATGTTTTCTTCTATGAATTTTATTGTTTCAGGTCTTATATTCGGGTCCTTAATCCATCTTGTGTTAATTTTGGTGTGTGATGATAGACAACAGTCCAGTTCATTCTTTTGCAAGTGGCTAATCAGACTTCCCAGCACCATTTTCTTTCTCCAGTGTATGTTTTGGCTTCTTTGTTGAAAATTATTTGCTCGTATAAATATGGATTTACTTCTGGACTCTCGATTCTTTTCCAATGGTCCTTGTGTCTGTTTTGCTGCCAATGCCAGGCTGTTTAGATGACTGTTGCTTTCTAATATAATTTGAAGTTGGGCAGAGTGATGCCTCCTGCATCATTTTTTATTTTCCCCTCACGATGGCTTTGGCAGTTCGCAGTCTTTTGTGCTTCCATACAAATCTGATGATTTTTCTTCTATTTCTTTAAAAGATGTCCATGAGATTTCAATGGGCATTGCATTAAATCTGTATAATGCTTGAGGAAATATGGCCATTTTAACTATGTTGTTCTTCCAATTCAAGAACACGGAATATCTTTCCATTTTTTTTTTATCTTCTTCAATTTCTTTTAATAGAGTTTTATAGTTTTTATTATATGGGCACTTCACATGTTTTGTTGAATTTATTCCTAGGTATTTTACTCTTTTTGCTGCAGTTGCAAAAGGATTTTTTTTTTCAACTTCTTTTTCTCATGATTCATTATTAGAGTATGGGAACGCTATGGATTTTAAACACTGATTTTGTATCCAGGGACTGTACTGTACTTGCTTATTATTTCTTGTGGTGTCCTTGTGGAATGATTAAGATTCTCTATATAGAGAATCGTGTCATCTCCAAATAGTGATAGTTTAACTTCTCCATTTCCTATGTGGATGTCTTTTATATCTTTCTCTTGCCCGATTGCACTCATTATGACCTCCGAAGTAATACTGAATAACAGTGGTGGCAGGGGACAGCCTTGCTTTGTTCCTGATCTTAGAAGGAAGGCTTTTTGTTATTCTACATTAGCATGTTGTTTAATCTCCATGTTTATGTAGTTCTTACTGATTTTTTTTTTTTTTTTTTTTTGCAGTTGATCTCTAGTTTCAAAGCATTATGATCAGAGAATAAGGTTGGTATGATTTCAACTATCTTACATTTGTTGAGGCGATTTCTGTGTCCCAGTATGTGGTCCATTCTTGAGAATGTTCCATGTGCACTGGAGAAGAGTGTAGAAGCAGCTGTTTGGAAGTGATAGGCTCTGACTTATTTCAGTTATGCCTAGTTGTTCTAATGTGTCATTTAAGGATGTTATTTCCTTATTCATTTTCTATTTAGATGATCTGTTCATATTCAACAGTGGGGTATTTAGGTCCCCTACTACCATAGTATTTTGGTCTATTTCTCCCTTTCATTTTGTTAGTAATAGCTTTACATATTACAGGGCTCCCTGATTGGGAGCATAGATATTAATAAGTGTTATGTCTTCGTGGTGCATGATTCCCTTTATCATTATAAAGTGTCCCTCAGTATCTTTCTTTACCTTTTTTTTTTTATTTTGAAGTCTATTCATCCAATATTAGTACTGCTACTCCAATTTTCTCTGAAGGCCATCTCCTAGAAATATCATTTTCTACCTTTTCACTTTGACCCTATTTTTGTCTCTGGAGCTGAGATGTGTCTCCTGGAGGCAGCATATGGTTGAGATTTGCTTTTTGATCCATTCTGTAACTCTGTGTCTTTTTATTGGTGAGTCTAGTCCTTTTACATTTGGAGTGATTATTGAAATATGAGGTCTTCTCATAGCCATCTTATCTTTTGCTTTCTGGTAGCACGGTGTTTACATTGCTCCCTTGTCCTTATGTTTTTGTTTTCTTTATTTTGGTTGGCTTTTGTGAGTTTTGCCTCTGATTTTTGTTTGTTTGTTTTATGTTACATACTTCAATTCTGACTCTATGGTGTGTGGTTGCCATTACAAATATTTAAAAGAATTAGATATAGATACAGATATAGATATAGATAGATGATATAGATATAGATATAGATATAGATATAGATATAGATATAGATATAGATTAGATATAGATATAGATATAGATTTAGATATAGATATAGATATAGATATAGATATGGAATGTAAGATATGAATATGGAGAAATATAGATATGGCATTCATTATAGATATGAATATGAATATGAATATAGATATAGATATATGAATGCTAGATAAATACATAGATATAGATATAGATATAGATATGAATATGAATATGAATGCTTATAGATGTCTTAGATATGAATATAGATATGAATAGCAAGATATGAATATGAATATAGATATAGATATAGATATAGATATAGATATAGATATAGATATAGATATAGATATAGATATAGATATAGATATAGATATATATAGATATAGATATAGATATTTGGCCTCACTGGTTGTGAGAACTGGCCATGACCATGGAAGAGGAGCTGTTGTGCAAGGGCTGACCTTGTGGAGGGTTTGCTTTAGTAGGACTCTGCTGGCTTCCATGTCTGCCCTTAGGATGTGTCATTTGTGGAGGTGGTAGAGTGTTGCTCTGCTCTGGTCTGAACCAGGTCGTTAGGTGTGTTGGTTCTGGAGCCTGTTGGGAGAGGCTTGGTTGCAGTCTAAGTTCAGCCCCTTCCAGCAAGAGAGAGGATGGGAAAGCCAACAACGCCTAATCACAATGGCAAGGTAAAAAGAAACCTAAACACTATCATACGGATGGACCTAAATACCCACTATCAGATATGGACAAATTATACAAGCAGAAAATCAACAAGAATATAAAATCTTTCAATGACAGATGAGTCCAACCGGACATAAGTGACATTTCTGCAGCCTTCTATCCCCAAACAGCTGCTTTCACATTATTCTCTAGTGCACATGGAACCCTCTCAAGGATCGACCATATACTGGGACACAGAGAGAGGCCAACGGATATAAGACGGTTGAAATCATAAAAAACATATTGTCTGATCGTAATGCTTTGAAACTAGAGCTCAACTGTAAAAGGAGAGCGGAAAGAACCACGGACACATGGAGATGAAACAACATGCTACTGAACAATAACTGGGTCAGGGAAGAAATCAAAAGAGAGAGCAAGAAATGCCTAGAAATGGATGATGAAGGCAATACAACATATAAAAACTATGGAACTGGCAAAAGTTGTAATAAGAAATAGAATAAAACATCATCAGATTTGCATGGAAGCACAAAAGACACCAAGCTATCCTTAGAAAAAAGACCGAGGCTGGAGTCATCACTCTGCACAACTTGAAATCCTATTACAAGTCAATAGTGTTTAAAATGGGATGTTATTGGCAGCAAAATAGACACAAAACAGTGGACCAGTAATTGAGAGTCCAGAAGTAAATCTGTATTTCTATCGGTAAATAATTTTGGACCAAAATAATAGCTCAACATCTACCCTGGAGAGAGGGAAGCCTCTTTCAAAATGATGATAGGGAAACTGGAAAGCCACGTGCAAAAGAAAGACACTAGAATATTGTCTGTCTCCACACAACAAAATGAGCTCAGACTGGATTAAGAACGGAAATATAAGACCCAAAACAAACAAACAAGCAAAAAGATGCATAGAAGAAAACATAGGAACTAAGCTCAAGGACCTTGGACTTAAAGAGGATTTTAGGAATTTGACCTCAAAAGCAAGGAACGTAAAACCTCGATGTGTAGTGTGACTTCCTAAGCCCAATACCAGCCATAGTCATAGTGACTCACTAATATTCTCTGTTCTAATTTCAGTTCTACTCCATATATTACTTTCAGTAAGTCTCAGACCCCCTATTATTAGCTAATGTGTTTGTCTGACCCACTGATGAACAGGCAGTTAGGAATCTGTCTATTACCTTAGATGACATCGCTAGTGATGTTGTCACCTCCATTGCAGTACAACAAAGGGCTGTTGACTCTGAAGCCAAGGTCTTAAGAGATAACTGAATTGCTACAGGTATCCGTTAGCAGGACAAGGAGGTGTATCCATAGTACTTAACACATCTGGTTTTCTATGTATAAACATTTGTGTCTCATGAAGTAATAACTCAGAAAGTAGCAGAAAGGAAACCACTTGACTCCTTGGATATTTTGCTCACTGACCACGTCAGTTGGGTGGCAACAGGGATAGGTTTATCCTTTGGAAAACAAACTTAATACAATTTAGTTTAATAATTCTATTTGGGTGTTTGATGTTATAAACATTAATTGTCTTATGTGGTGTCTCCCCATTACGTAAATTCATGGTCAAAGTTTCCATTAACATTATATTTACTTTACAGTTTGAACTAGTCACTTGGACCTTTCCAGAAGAAACAATTCTTTGAAGATATTAAGGTCATCAGTAAACTCCAACTTTTCTTGCCCCAAATTAGCAAAGACATCTTATCACAGGACATAATCCTAAAACGTGAATCTTCTGTGTGACCCAATCTGCTAGAAATAGGATTTCACCTGCAATGTGGAACAAAGCAAGGGAAAAGGCCATTTGAACATCATTAATGTCACACATGAATGTCAATGGTTCTTTAAAAGTTATTGATGAAAAAGGAGAAATGTCCAAAAATATCTGAGACGTTCTAAATTATCTTACATCAGCCGGAGTTTGAGAGAAAGAGGAAGAGCCGTAAGTCTGTTAATGCCGTTTCATTATTTCTGTTGGTGTGTCATATGTTTATTGTTCATTAGTCTTTTTATTACTACCTTTCTTTGTGAACGACTTTATTCTAGTGTAACTTTTAGGTTTCTCTCTCCTTTCATTTTCTGTATTTTTAAATTATTTTGTTTGTGGTTAACTGGGAGATTTCAAATAACATTTTATATTTATAGAAACACAGTTTGAAACAAGTTAGTTTGAAAAAAACACTCTGCTCCTATACAGTTTCATTCTTCCTATTTTTCACATTACACTTTTACACATGCGTTTGTTAATCTACACATCCATTTATTTAAAACATTTGTCTTTTACATCCTATATGATAAAATGTAGTTACAAATAAAAAATAAAATGGCCTTTATATTTATCCATGTGAATTCAATTACCAGTGCTTTTAAAAATTTACATGTGGTTCATAGTATTGTCCTCCTCTTTAATTTCAACTCCAAAGATTCTCTTAAGTATTTTTTGTAGGAAACGTCTTCCTAGTAAATACTTGCTCAACATTCGTTTAGTTAGTAATTTCTTAATTCTCCTTCACTTTTGAAGAACAATTTTGTTGGATTTGAAATTGTGATGGCTGTGTTTTCCCCAGCCTTTAAATGTCTTCTGTTTATGCCTTTCAATTCCATACATTCTAAAAGCTTGTAATATGTGTGAAGATCCATCGTACGTAACGAGTCACTTTCCTTTCACTGCTTTTAGACTATTGAAACTGTTAAAAATGAGATCATAACCAAATGAGTTAACGTGCCAAGATTCCTTCCGATTTTAATTTTAAAGCCTCTTTATTAAGGACCATTCTTGTTTTGCAAGTAGATTCCAGAATTCTGAGAATTTAATACTGCCAATTTTTGATAGCTTATTCTTTGCTCTAAAGCAAGAGTATGGAGTTTAGGGTTTCCTGCTTGTCGTGCTTGGTGATATTCTCCAGTTTCCTCTGTTTCAGATACTTTCTTCTAGTATTTAAATCCCTGATGCTCTGATGCTGATGCTCCATTTGTTTCATCATTATAGTCTTTCATTTGACTTTCCCTAGTCATCTGTCATAATTTTCTCATCTCAGCCCTTGCGTAAAATAGTTTTGCTTATTTCATTACAACTATGTAAGTAATAGTCACTGAATCACTGTACAACTAATTCACTTTTCCTTTTAAAATGTTTCTCATTTTAATTCACTTTTCTACTTGCAGATTTAGTTGTATACTTATATCTAATTTTCCACCAGTTACCATGTTTGCCTTAGCTGTTGTTTGTCTAAACAATTCTTTACTCATAGAATCAATCAGTTTACACATATTCTCTTGGCTTCACTGGCAGATTATATTGTTTTTATGAGCAATACATTTTTCCTTCAGGTCTGCTTCTTATATGAAGTTTAATTCTTTATTCAACCTGTGGGGAATTAAGTTGGTATGTTTTGCTGGTAACATCTGACCACTTTTTCAGCAATTCTATAGAAACACAATTATTAATTCTACTGGTACAAGAACTTTTTGGTTTTAAAGATAAGGTTGATTTTGTTCTTGAAAACTGTTTCAGAACAAAGAGAAGGCTCTTGTTGCTATGAAAGGAGCTTTAGAAACATTTATTAACAAATGATCTAACGTGCTAGCTGAGCATCTTGGTATTTAGGGTTTCCAATTTTATGAATACATATTATTTTGGAGGGAAATAAAAGTTGTTTCTGAATCACTTTGAAATTCTGTAACAAGAGTTAGTTGTGACCAAATTTTTTTATACTATCGTATGGTTGGTTTTTAGTGATTCTAAAAAAAAAAAAAGTGTTTTCATCAAATAATTTTTAGAAGACTATTCCTTTCTTTACCTAGTTGTAAGCTAAAACTTTGAAAACTCCTCTGCCTTTCATTTGTTACTCAGTTAGTGATTGTTTCAATCCATAGAAAAGACTCATAAGTGTAATGAGAGGCTCATTTTTTTCTTATTTTGATTTTGGGAAAAGTTTATCTTGCTCCACAAAATATAATGATTTTAAATTTTAAGTATTTCTCTTTCATTAAAATGCTTTTAAAACATTCAAAGAAAACGTCTATCAAATAAATATTCTTTTTCTATAAAATTAATGTAATGGATATGTATTATAAATTCTTAAGTTTAAAGGTTTGCATAATAAGTATCAATTGTTACATAATATCTTTTCCATTTCATGTTTATTGAAACAGATTGGTGGAAGTTAGTGAGGACACTGAGTTTATGGAAATATTAAAAATATATTTTGCTTTTAATTTATCTTTCCATTTATCTGACCATGAACTCATTTATTTTGTTTGATTGTTTGTTATGAAAGTCAATACACCTCATTCTCAGGTAATGTACTTGATTGAGAAAAAGGTTTCTACCCAATACATACATTTGAAAATAGAGCAGCACTTAGCACATTATTATTATTTTTTTTTTTACCTTTAAGCAAGTAAGTTGATTGAAAATTCTGCAGGTAACAAAGAAGTCACCGATAAAGAACTGGAAGTGTTCCTAGATAAACCAATAATTTTATTTAAGTATCATTTATGGTAAGTAATTTGCTTTCATGTGTCTATTGAAATGCTTAGCTATCATAAATGATGTGGGAGAAACTTAAAGAATTGATGTGCACATCGCAACATAAATTTAATTTAAGTAAATTTTTGTTGGAATGAAGCTCTGATAAATCAAAGCTTACCATTTGAAGGTTTACAATTCAGTGTCATTAAGT
>NW_024342735.1:0-647 GCF_902729225.1 Pteropus medius | reverse complement strand
ATAAAATGGAAATGTCTTTAATGATAGAAAAGGACGCCCAGGATTAAAAAGCAAAATTCCAGTATGTGACCAAGAAACATAGGTAAAACAGATTAAAGGCTGAACATAGGTAAAACAGATTAAAGGCTGGGTAAAACGAACAAGAAGGGCAGACTGGGAACTCTGCTCGCCCTTGTCAACAGCCATTGGCAGACAGGGAAAGAGACCCCACGGTTGCGAAGTGGAGTCCAGGGAGACCTGCTAGCCATAGCCAAAGGAGAAAGCCGGCGGAGAAGGAGCCAGTCGAGGTTGCATGTCTGGAACATTGACGAGACACCTAGAAGAGGAAACTGGGTTTGGAAGGTTGATGGGCACAGGATCAGAAGAGTTCCTCTGTCGCCCAGAACTTAGAAGGAGGAACCTGCAGAAAAAGCACCCTCGGCCTGTGACACGGGACAAGAGGTTAAGGACACTGGGTTAGTTAAAAGTGCAGACATGGGAATATTCATTTCACCCAAAGCATCATCGAAGAGAAAAAGCATCCCATTAGGAAAAGAGAGGATATGTAGTGATTAAAAGATAAAATTCACAATTAATATAGACTATCACTGCATTGGGGAGCATGATAGATAACACAATATTAAAATATATAAAGCAAAATTGTCAGG
>NW_024342734.1:0-9003 GCF_902729225.1 Pteropus medius | reverse complement strand
CAAGAACGTAGGTGCCTTGTCCTGGGCCAGTGGACTGCAGGGTGGGCAGGAGGACTCGAAGACTAAGCACCTCATCTCACCCCTCACGGTCCTCCCCCTCATCATGCCTTCTCTCCAGGACTCCCAGGTCCTAATCGAGCTGCACAAGTCAGGCTTTGCCCGCCCGGGCGATGTGGAATTCGAAGACTTCAGCCAGCCCATGAACCGCGCGCCCTCGGACAGCAGCCTGGGCACCCCCTCCGATGGACGGCCTGAGCTGCGAGGCCCAGCCCGCAGCAGCCGTGCCAAACGCTGGCCCTTCAGCAAGAAGAACAAGGTGGGGGCCGGAGCTCTTGGGCAGGGGGTGTGAGTGAGTGGGGACAGCGGGGGCCCCACTGAGTCAGCCCCAGCTGCCGGAACGCTGAGTCCCGGGCAGGAATTTTCCTCTTGGCTGCTGGCCCAGGCTGGAGGGAAGGAAGGCAGCCGGGTGATTGGCCTGGGAGTCCCCCGAGGCTGATGGGGGTGCCAGGAGGGGGGCCTGTGGAGTCTGTCTAGCTTCTCAGGATGCTGGGAGAAGACCTGCCCGTGGGGCTCAGGGGTGGGTGAGGGCTGGGACGCTAACCCTGGAAACTCCCCCTGGGTCTCTTTCCTTCCCACCATGGGTTTCTGGGCCCGGACCTTCAGGCTCTTTTGTTCTTGGCTTGCAATGTCAAGCACATACCTGGGCACCCGTGGTTTACACCTTCAGCAACTGCCCCCTCCCTAGTTCATATCTCTGACCCTTGGTACCCCTCTTCAATTTATACATGGTGCCCCTGGCCGACACCCCCCAACCTGTAACCCTCTCATTTCATGCCTGACATTTCCTCAGCTTGCCCTTGGACTTCTGTGGCCCCATATCTGTATAGACCTGACTTCTGCATGCATTCCTCCACATTCTAGGATCAGAGCCCAGAAAGCTGGGCAAGGAGGGAGCAGGAGACGTGCACCTCTGCGCCTCCAGACCCATGCTCCTAGGTGCTGGCTGGGATGCAGGAAGGTGGGGAGATCCTAGAGGTCTGCCTTCTGTCACAGTCTAATGTCCTCTCACCGCTATCCCAGGTTGCTTTTGCATGCATTAGGCATTGTTGCTTCTTTTATCATGCTTTTTCTCCATTTTGAGCTTTTTTCCCTATTAAGGCCCCTCCTCGGCCCGGCCCATCCGCCTCGTTTCTTGTTCTACCCCCACCCCCGCCTCCCTCACTTATTCCTCCACGCTCGCCGTAGCCGCCCCCACCCTCCCGCCTAAGTCTCTGCCCTCACCATTGCCTAATGGACCCCCATCCCCCCGCTCCGGCCTCGACCCCTTGGCCATACTGAGTGAGATCAGTAAGTCGGTCAAACCGCGGCTAGCATCCTTCCGCAGCCTTCGAGGCGGCCGTGGGGTAAGTGAGGCCTTCGGGGGAGGAGGAGGGGGCGGCCCTGGCCGCTGGACCCTGGGCTCGCTTCCTGCCGCCGGCCGGGCCCCCCTTCCAATATATTGCGCGGCCCGGACCTGCTTTGCTCTATGCATGGCCTTGCCCCCCGAGAACCTTGGGCGGGGAGGAAGGTGGACTTGGTACGTCTTAGGAGTGTCTTAGAGCCTGGAAGCTCAGACTCCACGATGTCAGACTCAGTCATACTCTCACCTTGCAGACGGTGGTGACGGAGGATTTCAGCCACCTGCCCCCGGAGCAGCAGAGGAAGCGGCTTCAACAGCAGCTGGAGGACCGTAATCGCGAACTACAGAAGGAGGTTGACCAGAGGTAAGGTGAGAGGGAGGCAGGCAAAGAAGAAAATAAAAGAATAAGGGACAGATTCTCCTCGACTTACGACGGGGTTACGTCCTGATAAATCCATCAAGTCAAAATGCATTTACTGCTACACTGTAGAGTATCAGTTGTTTGCCTTTGTGATGATGGTCCAGTGGAAGCTGCGGCCCTCGGCTGCCGCCAGCGTCACTAGAGAGCATCACAGTGCACATCGCTAGCCCTAAAAAAAGATGGAAAATTCAAAGCGTGGTTTCTCCTGAATGTGCATCACTTTCGCACGGTCGCAAAGTTAAAAAAATTCTAAGTCAAACCATTGTAAGTTAGAGACTGTCTCTAGACACTGAAATGGTTCTCAAACATCTGCCAAAGAACCCCGGACCCTGATGGAATCACCTGATTCCTACCCCACTTCCAGAAATACTTTCCATCTTGTCTGCGTCATTCCCGCAAACAGAAAAAGAGCTCATTTCGGAGGCCGGTAGAATTTCGATTCCAAAATCAGTTAGCAAGAATTCAAGAAAATAAAATTATGGGCTCATTTCACTTCAATTGCGACCTTAGATGCAAAATCCTGCGCAAGCAAATCCAGTGGTGTATTTTAAAACTAATGCATCGTATGGTGGTGATGGTTGCACAGCAGCATGAATGTACTTTATGTCCTGGAACTGTACATTGAAAAATGGTTCAAATGGGAAATTTTGTTATGTATATTTTACCATAATAAAAAAAAAGTTTAGACTTAAAAAAAATCATGAGCAGTTTGGTACTATCCCATGATGCAAAGGTGGTTCAATATCGAAAAACGTCTCATTCACCACAGTGATTAGCTAAAAGCGAAAAGAAAACAACATACGGTTATCTATTCACTAACTCAAGTACTTAAAATATTAACAATAAAAAATCTGCCAGAAAAAAAAAAAGGAAATATTTACTCACTCTTTCCAAGCAGCAAGATCGTCTTCCTAGTTCTCTTACATAATGGGGATGACGTCGGCCACTTGTGGCCCGGCAACCAAATTATATTTTGCCATTTACACAAAATCTCTTGTATAAAACGGCTTTTATTGGTATGAACTTCCATTCAGAACTTTGTAGTTCCTGAGTTTATATGGTGTTGGGGTTTAAGGGGTGTTCTGTGGAGTCAAGACAGAATTCCAGCTGTTTCGCCTCCCTGTGCCTCAGTTTCTGCATCTGTAACATGGATCATATTAGGACTGGAAAGAAGTTGAACCCAGGTTTAACATACTTCAGAAATGCTTCGAACTACTACTGCTTATATATATAGTTGTGGAGGAAATAGGGCCCGGGGACTAATGATAAGAATAACACTAGCATTTATAGAGCACTTACTGTATGCCAGGTGCTATTCCAAACCCTTTCCATGGGTTCACGGGAGTTCTGAGTTTTCACGAGAGACTGTGAACAAGATGGAAAGTATTTCCATCTTATTTAGCACCGTATTTCTGATGCCCAGAACAGTGTCTGCTATGCAGAAGGTACTCCACGTGTATCTGAGTAAAGGTTACAGTTAATCTTCATAACCACTCACATGAGATATGTGTATCCTCCCCATTTTCGAGGTTAGCACACTGAAACAGGTTCAGTAACAACTCGGGGGTGCCCCACTGGGATGTGAACCCAGGCAGTGAAGCACTAATATTTGAACTTTAACCACCGTCTTATCAGGCTAATTGCTCCTTGAAGCAAAGCCCTTATTTTTTGCCTGATAAATCGTGGGGCTGTTCCTTCTCATCTGGTCCTAGGGAGGCCCTGAAGAAAATGAAGGGCGTGTATGAAAAGACGCCGCAGATGGGGGACCCCGCCAGCCTGGAGCCGCGGATCGCAGAAACCCTGAACAACATCGAACGGTTGAAACTGGAAGTGCAGAAATATGAGGTCAGGAAAGACCCTGGGGAGGGGCGGGGGCTGGCCGGCCTAGCTGAGTCACCGCCTGGGGGACAGGGAGGTGGGGGGGGCTCCAGCTGTTTCTCATCACAGCCTTGGGTGTGCATGGGTGATCTCAGGAAACATCCGAGCCCAGAGTGGGCTGACCCCGGAGCCCTGCCCTGGAACTGACTGCGTGGTCCCCTCCTCTCAGGCTTGGCTGGCGGAAGCCGAGAGCCGGGTCCTGAGCAACCGGGGGGACAGCCTGAGCCGGCATGCCCGGCCTCCAGACCCCCCAGCCAGCGCCCCACCGGACAGCAGCAGCAGCAACAGCGAGTCGCAGGACAACAAGGAGAGGTAAGCCAGGCGGCCAGAGCGGGCCCGACACCAACCCGCACCCACCGGCGCGGGAAGCCTGTCTTCACCTGCGTTGCCCTCCCCTGCCAGCTCTGAAGAGCCCCCCTCGGAGGAAAGCCAGGACACCCCCATCTACACGGAGTTTGATGAGGATTTTGAGGAGGAGCCTGTGTCCCCTATAGGACACTGCGTGGCCATCTATCACTTTGAAGGTATCAGTTGCGTGGGTGGAGGAGGGGGTGCCGGGCTTGGCTCTGTTTAAACCCACCTGAAGCAGACCCGAGCCCACCGCCACCCTCATGACAGGGTCCAGCGAGGGCACCATCTCCATGGCCGAGGGTGAAGACCTGAGTCTCATGGAAGAGGACAAGGGCGACGGCTGGACTCGGGTCAGGCGGAAACAGGGAGGTGAAGGTTACGTGCCCACCTCCTACCTCCGAGTCACGCTCAACTGAGCCCTGCCAGAGGTGGGGAGAGGGGGAGCTGTCGGCTGCTGCTTCTGGGCCACGAGGGCCCCAGGACCTACGCACTTTATTTCTGCCCCCGTGGCTTCAGCTGAGACCTGTGTAACCTGCTGCCCCCCACCCCCACCCCACGTCCCACCTCAGACAGACCCGCTGTGCCTTCTGCCACTGATGTACATACTCGTGTTTCAAATCTTTTCTTCCTGCCACTCGGCTACGGCTGTGTTGTTTTATATAAAAAAACAATTATGTAAAGTTCTTGGAGTCCAGGCTTTATTTAGATACTGGGGCTGGATATTCAAACACTATACTCCTTACAGGCCACACAGGTAACGCGGAAGGGGAGGTGAACTCGGGCACACCCTGGACATGCCCTGTCCCTGCCTGAGAGTTGGGTCCTTGTCTGTGACCAGTATAGGGAGAAGGGCACCAGACATCACCCCTTCCGTGTTCATGGTGGCTTACCGAGGACAGGTAGCACTTATTGAGCACCTACTGCATGCCAGACATTCTCTACCCGGGATCTCATTTAAACATCAAGCTTTAATTCCCATGATAACCCCTAGGAAGTACGGTCTCACTTTCATGTTGAAGGCAGGCACACATAGGACAAGTGAGCCGCTAGAAGTCACACCAGTTTTAAAAGGCACCACCTGTGGGATGGGGTGGGGTGGGGTGGGGGGTGGGGAGCATCTAGGGCTTCCGGATCCCTGGGTCTTCCGGTGTGGGGGAGGAGGCTGCCCCTCACCCCAGGATCCCTGTATATTTTTAGGGGGCAGGCTGGGTTCTTGCGAACCGGGCCTCCCTCCCTTCAGTGAGTCAGGCTGCGGGGTCCCCACCCTGTCTGGCTGTGTGAGCAAGGGATGACATCCTTGGTCTCCGTCTGGAGTCTGCGTGTCCCACTGTGAAGAAGGGGAACTGCGTTCTCAGTGGTCAGGCTCCAGGCGATGCGACAAGACACTAAGGACGAGCTGGAATTTCTCCAAACGTGCAGCCCGTGGCGCCCCCTCGCCCCGGCTCCCCCAGAGCAGCCTCCGCATAAAGCCGGTGGTCAGTGCCTCGCTCAGCTCTGGGTTGGGCCGAAATCCTGGAGGCGGGGCCAGGTGCGCTAGCGGCGG
This sequence comes from Pteropus medius, assembly GCF_902729225.1. Lineage (NCBI taxonomy): Eukaryota > Metazoa > Chordata > Mammalia > Chiroptera > Pteropodidae > Pteropus > Pteropus medius. The sequence continues at coordinate 3,411 of NW_024342734.1, read as the reverse complement.
GGGCCCAAGCACCGCCTCGCCCCTCCTCGCCCCTCCTCGCCCCGCTTCACACTGCCTTCTCCCCTGGGACTTTGACCTAGCGCGGTGGGGGATGGGGGAGTAGGAGGGGTGGGAGGAGGGGGGCAGGTGAGGGGTTGGGAGGGTGTGCTCCGTGTGAGGTAGGTCTAAGTATAGGGGAGGATGGGGTGTTAACACCATAAGGAGCCCCACCTTAGGGGCTGTGCCTGGAGCCACTGTGGGTCGGGACGCCACCCCGTACATGACAAACTTGGGAGGAAACCCTCATGCAGTGGACCAAGGATCACCCCTTTAGGGTGGAGGGCACAGCTGGAGCAGTGCCAGTAAGGGGCGGGCTTGTAGCCTGGTGACATCTGGGAGGCTCTGGTCTATAGCCCGGTTAGTGTCGGGGCACCGGGTTAGAGCACATGGGGTGCTCCCAAAGTCGGGCCCCCTGGCAGCCCGGCGCTCACCTCGCAGGCGCCGGGCCGCTGCCTCGCGGAATTTGGGCGCATCCCGGGCCACTTGACGCGCCCGCTGCAGCGTGCGCAGCAGCTGCTCACAGCTCTCGTCCAGCGGCCCCAGGATCTCTTCACCCTCCAGCAGGCGCACCGCGGGTGCCACGTGAGGCAGAGCCACCTCGCCCGGGTCGCAGGGTCCTGTGGGGAGAAGGGTCTGGACTCGGCTTGGGACAGGTAGAGAAGGTGGAACATTGGGCCAAGCACCTAGGACCGAAGTAACTGGAGGTGTTTGGGTCAGACACAGGCTTGAGCCTAGCGCAGAGCTGGGCTGGGTCAAGGCTGGCTGGCGTAGGGCAGGGACGGAGCCTGAGAGAGGGTGGGGCCTAGGATGAGGGGCGGAGCCTTGGTGAAGGGGAGGAGCTTATGACAGAAGCAGGGATTTGGCCTAAGGCTGGATTAGGATTCTGGTTTAGAGTTAGTTGATGCTCCACTCCAAATGATGCCACTCACCGGCGCCCTCATCCAGGGCCCGCATCAGCGGCTTCAGCTCCTGCTCGAAGGCCAGCGCTGCCTCGGTGTGGCTCCTTCGGAGCTGGCGCCATGTGCGTTCCAGCCTGGACACCTGGGGTGAGAACCTCGAGCATGACTCCTCTTCCCTCTTTCCCATCACTTGAACTCGGGATTCATCCCCATCCCTGCTCCCCATGCACCTGCGGCATGAGCAGGGCGCCCATGACTGCGGCCAATCCAGGCAGGTCCCCTGCTGCCCCTGGCCGCAGCTCCAGTGCCAGCTCCACCAGGCCCCTCAGGGCGGCCGCGCGCTCCTCCAGGGGCCCTGAGCAGCCCAGCACCGCCAGCGCGCCAGCCAGTACCAGTGCCTCGTGCCTGTGGAGGCGGAGGGCAAGGTTCTGGGGGCAGTGGAAGGCTGTGTATTTCACGGTGAGGAGGGATGGGAAGGGGCATTGCCTGCCCCCCTCCCCCCACCAGGGATTGTGAATGGGGGAGTCTTGGAGATCCTCACCTCTCCAGCAGTTCTGACCTCAAGCAATGGCCATGGGGAAGTGTGAGCAGTTCCAGGCCAGAGGCAACCCCCATGGCATCCCTCTGAGCCTTGGTCACTCCCAGTAGGCCTGTGGCCTGGGGATGAGGTTGAGGGGAGAGTGGGGAGGACAGGTGAACAGAGTATTGGGTGTGAGGTGCGACTGAGCCTTGCACCTGCCTGGGGAGGAGGGTCTTGGTAGGTGACTGACCTGGCAGTCTGCCAATAGCAAGTGGCAGGCAGTGCTGGCAGGATGGTGCTCCAGAAACAGGCCACGGAGAATATGTAGGACTTTTGGTTCCAGGGGCCGATTCTGGGGGCCCAGCAGGCTGGAGGGGTTGTCAGCAGGGCAGAAAGAGACCTGTGCCTGTGGTCTTGCAAAACATCTCTCGTCCTCCGCCTCCTCCTGGGTCTCCCACCAGGGGGTCTCTGGCTCTGGGCAGCTGTGGCCAGAGGGTGTTCCCCGGGCACTGGGCACACGGAGCACCAGCTCACAGTACGTTGGGGGGCGACCAGAGGCATCGGGTAGCACTAGTGGGGGTGTTCGAGGTGGCTTGGTTGGCATCTTGGTGTGAAGCTGCCCATCCGAAGCCCAGAGGCTGTCAGCAATGGACCCCAGGGGGTCTGAGGTCTTCAGCAACACAGGGTCACTACCCATCCGACGCAGGGCAAACGTGGGCACGGCAGAGGCTCCTAGGGGTCACACGAGACAGGGTGCAGGAGGTACATGGAGAAGATAGCTGGGCGGGTCCTGGCGTCGTCCACTCAGTCAGCCCGTCGCCGGGTGCTCCTGCCCGTCCTGCTGTGACTTCGAACCTTCACAGCTTCCCCAGTGTAAATGCCTCATACTTACCAATGGTTTGAAAGTAAGCTTTCTTTGACACCTATGTCGTTTTGTGAATTCTGAATACCACGTTTTAAATCTGAATACTTTGTTTTTGTCCTGATTGAAGATGGTACAGAATAAAAATAAAAATATATATTAATCAAAATTCACAAAACTACATAAGAATCAAAGCAACAGAATTTACCAAACCTTCGAATGATGTCATTTGTTAAATTTGTGGCATGTTTATTTCCGAGGTTATTAGAACTTTAAACTGCACCCAGACTTTGGACAGATTGCGTGTTTATGAAGTATTTAATTAGACCCTATTATAGGAGCTTAACACTTTCCCAAGGGCCCCAGCTCACTCTGTGGAGGGACCAAAGTCCTCGCAGTAACCAAAAAAGACCTCGCGCCCCGAGCCCCGGATCTGTCTCTGAAGTTCCTCTCACTCCCGCTGCTTAGCTACACTTACCTCCTTTTGGTGGAATGAGTAATTCAGACTCCTGTTCTGGCCCAGGACCTTTGCAATGGCTATTCCTTCTGCCTGGGCCACTCTCGCCCACCACTTATCCACATCCTTCCCTTCTTTACCTCCTTCAAATCTTTCTCCACGGGGTCTTCAAATCTCCCTTCCTCTGTTGTACTTTAAATTTTTACCCCAAACCATACATAATTGACTTATTTTTATTGCTCTTGGTCCATTTTTCTCTAACCTTCGAACGATGTCATTTGTTAAATTTGTGGCATGTTTATTTCCTCTAACAGGACGTTGGCTCCACTCGTGCAGGGATCTTTGTCTCTCTTGTTCGTTGACATATCTCGGCACCTAGGATGGTCCCTGGCATGCAGGGAGGGCTCATGTTGCACGGGGTGAGGGGCGGACAGGGCAGATGAGGAAGACCGGGCCAGCAAGAGGGCGAGACCTCCTTTAGGTAGGATGATCGGGGTCAGCTGCTTTGAGGAAGTCATGTTAGGTGAGAAGCAGTCAGGAAAAGATTAGAGAAACGGGCTTTCCAATGGCAGGAATGGCAAGCGCGAAGGCCTCGAGGCAGGAACAAGTTTGAAAGTTTCTAGCAACTGAGAGG
>NW_024342733.1:0-331 GCF_902729225.1 Pteropus medius | reverse complement strand
TATTCTGGTTGTTACTAAGGAAAGAGATCAAAACAGATCATTGAAATAAGTCAGAATGGAATGAAATTATGTTTAAATCTTTTTGCGAGCTGCTACTTAGGAAACAAGATGCTTTCTAAGATTCTTTTTTACATATAAATTTATTAATTTAATTTTAATATAAATTTATATTGATATGTAATACATTAAATAAGAATCTGTGTTTCCTTCGAATGCTGTTATTTTAATATGTACATTGAAGTAATCAATGAAAGAGAATTGCTGTTTGATGACAAGGTAGGTAAGTTATGTTGGTTCGTATAGAACAATATTTTTTTTTTTTTAAAAAAAA
>NW_024342732.1:0-4134 GCF_902729225.1 Pteropus medius | reverse complement strand
TATATATACATATATATATATGTGTGTATATATATATATTTTGTTTTATGTTATGTGTATTTTACCACAATAAAGTATTAGGGAGAAAGTGACTCCCCCGGTGATCAGCCCTGCACAGGGCAGCAGTGCCCACTCTGCTAAGCTCCCATGCTCGCTGGCTGAGAGCAGCCCCAGGGTGTGAATACTCAGGGTGAACCCAGTGCTGAATCTCAAGGTTTAGAAGCCGAGGCTGTCAGCCAACTGCGCTCCTCTTGGCTTGTTTTCTTGAAGCGTAATCTGAGCCGTGCACCTCCATAGCCACCATAGATAATTAATATAAGATCGCAATAATCTACAATGGCATTATAAATTACATAAATATGTATACGTGTCAATTTTTAAGTAATATGAATTTCAAGTAAATGTAAACTCCAAGCTAGCCCAACAACTAACAACTGACAGAAACTGACGACTTAGTGCTAATGATCCAAGGTGAAATGGATTAGCTACTAAACACACTCACTAGCGTTACTCAGTTTTATTTTGCAGTTAAAAACACTTATCTTAAAGCGGAACTAATTTTTTCCCATGAATCTCTTTTTCAAGCATAAAGTGATCTGATTTTTAAACAGATGCCTTCATTTTTCTTCTCAGAAATTATTCTTGAACACCTTTGGGATCATTTGTGGGTTCAATCATTCATTGGCCTCGCACCAAAATGTTTGAAATATCATACAAAATCTACACTTCTTTCGCTTTAAAAATTTGCAATTCAAATATTTACCCTTTGAGGTATATCTTTAGGATGACATATTCTCTTGGCAAATAGAATGACCATATGCGGCTGGAGAAAAAGTGGTTTTTAATAAAAAAGGCTGATCCTTCCTCTCTGGGTAATGTCTTCAAGCTGTATGACTACAAAACAACAGAGGAACAGGGACACAGCTTTACAGATGGTCCCTCAAACCCTAACGAGCTTAAAATGTCACGGAATGTGGCTTTGTGCCTGACGCTTAATATCACTAAATGTTTTGTTTTCCATACCATGTTATTTCTAGTAAAGTAATCATTCCTGGCTTTACCTTAAATTATACCATAAGGAAAAAAAGCGTATTTGTGTAAATAAAACTAGGGAGCTCTTTAGTTTAAAAGCTCTGGTTAATTACATGGCGGGGAAGAAATGCTTCTGTGGAAAGGACGAAGAGCTCCTGCGTGAGGATGCCGGGGCCTCCACGCAGCATCGGCTGCAGGATCTAAATGCATTGAACTTCTAGCAGCTCCCATGCGTCTCAGCTGAAGCGAGAAGACCCCAAAGTGAATGACTTGGTTGTTTAAAACAATGTCTTAATCCTCTTAATATATTTCAGCAAATAAATTTAAAGTTTGGGTACAGATGCCTAGCGTAATACACAAATATTTGTGAAAATATCTCTGGTATAGTAAGTGGTGTGGTGCGTGTGTTAGTGCTAAAGAAATCTAATTCTATATCCTCACTCCGAAACACACGTATGTTGGGATTCGCCCCATTTTGAGTTGCTCATATACAGCTAACCGATTTCAAGAAAATGGCGATCATTCGAGATAGCCAAGATTTCTTGAGGCTCATAGGACTGGTGCCCTACACCTAATTACATTACTTTGAATTTTAATATTTTATACCTTTTCTTAAAGAGATGCTCTAAAATTGAATGAGCCCTGGCCCCCAAACCTAGATCACTGTGATAGTCACCACTTTTCTTGGTGTGATTTGAAAGCCTGCTGACCAATGAGCTTTAACAACCTTTCCCTGCTTAGCGATGGGAGGGTCAGGTAACCCTCAGTGTTGCTTAACTCATGCATGGCAAGAAAAACCTTCTGAGATGTCCTAAATTCAATTATAGCAGGGCAGGAGTGGGGAGGACAGAGATGAGAGAGGTTAATCAGTTACCACCGCAGGGTGAAACCCCAAAACAGACTGCTTACATTCTGACTGCACATCGAAACTTTGCATTAACGTCTAGTTGGCTATTTCTGCAGTTATCCAAAGCGAACAGCCGAGTAGCTAACTACCGGGCACCACCGACCACCAGGCGTGTCCACTTCTTGCTATCACAGGGTCTTCCAGACCGTCGTCAGCACTAAGCTGAAGCAGCGGACTCTTCTTCCTTACAGACTCTGCTCCTGTCCCAGAACTAGCCCAGTCCACCTTCTCCAACGCCCCTTATCTATGACCAATATGAATTCTTTCAAAATGATTTACATATTTCTTCTGCAAACTGTTTATATAAAAGAGCTCTCTTAATCCCAAGAAGACGAACTGCTGCTGGTGTAGACATCATGCCCCGGGATCCGGTCCTTTTACTGGCTAGCGTTCAGCTCAATAAACTCTTTCGGAAAAACGTGTTTTGTTTGACAGGCAGCAGATCTAAACAACCAAATCTTAAGCCAACAGCGGAGCAAACCAAACAGTAACCCAGTTTACGCCATGAAACCACCGATCGCTACCAGAATTTGTGGAACCATTATCTCTGTAGGCAGGGAAGAAAACAGACCTAAGATCAAGAAGCAGGTTGAAGTCGAATCCTGGGAAGAATCTTTTCACCATGACATCCCCACCCCAGCGCAGGAAGTATCTCTTTCCTGCCCTCTCTGGGAATTTTATTACAAGTGCGCCTTTCCGTAGAAGCCACGTCATTCTCTATTGTGCATTTCAGTTCTTTCCGTGAGAAAGTCAGCATCCTCAGCACATTTCAAATTCAGGCATAATGGCCTGATGCGGACTCTTGGCCCTGGTCTTTCGCGGTTGCTCGAGTGCCATCAGGACCTGCACAGATGTTTGTTCCCTTAGGCTGCTGCTGCACTGATTTATAAAAAGAACTTCTGAAGAATCACGGCTCTGCCAAAGGGTTACTCACGAGTGAGGTGACTATGGGGAAAGATCCACACGGTGCTGTAAATGCCTGTGAACCACCCTTAAATGCTTGAGCAATACAAAATATGTCGTCAAAAAAATGAAAACAGTATTAGCATTTAGCATATTTGGTTAAATGTCATAAGTATCCTAAAGCGTAATCTGTTCCCAGTGATGTTTCACAGAGCGCCACTGAGATACCCACTGCTGTATGACAGGGATAAGCATGTGGTTTTCACAGATCGACCATCGTAAGATTTATCGCATTAATATTCCTGCACGAACTGATGTTTCTATAGCTAAACCCCCAAATCGGCGTCATTTTTTTTTTTTTTTTTTTTGGTATTCCAACCTCCTAGACTACTTCCCAGAAACACCTGCAGGAGCGACTCTGGCTAAATCATGTGCTTTCTCTGCATTTTAGTCATACAAATCATGGTGAGAAAATCTACTTTCCGTTAAAAAAAAAAATGACAGTTTTAAACTTGTCAGTTGTAGCATTTGTTTGCAACTGAGCGTCTTTGAGAAAAATGCCCCTAAAGCTCCTTCACTGGACCAAACTGGTGTTGAGGGGACAACGCTCTCGGGAGACAGCGCTTCCTTGGAAGAACACAGGAAAATACTCATTTGTGCTTAAATTGCTAGGGTTATACGAATAAAAATGGAAACTTTGTCTCCTCCTCACCTGTCTTCTTGCAGGGCTGGGAGCTGCACAGGTGAATGGCGCTCTCCACCTCGTCAGAGCCAGCACGAGGGCTGGGGAGGGGTGAGGCTGTCTCTACCTGGTCAGGTGTGGAAGCACCAGGTCACATGTTCACCATTTGTGGGGAGAAGTGTTCTCAGGGATCTGTCGTCTGTTGACCTTGACCTTTGGGAATAAAGGGACATACAAGCAGTCAGGGCGTTTTACATGCCAGATCGCCACTCACCTAATGACACCCGGGTCCCCTCTCTTACTGACCAAAGACAGCAGGTGTCCTGAGAAACTGCCACCCTGGACTGAGCAAATCGGTGACTTGCAGGGGTGAACGAACCCCCCTCACCCACCTCCTGGGCTGAGCAGGATTCCATGGGCACTGCCGTTTTTCTTTTTCTAAAAACACGAATTCAGCCTAGAATGGGCATATTGCTGTTTTACTGACATCTAAGTGAGGCAAATTCAACTTGGGGACACCAGTCGCCTTCCTATTTTTATACGCTTTTTGACTGTCCAGTTCAGGATAAGAAAACTAGAAAGTATTTACAACAAGCAACTTACTTCAGCT
>NW_024342731.1:0-17938 GCF_902729225.1 Pteropus medius | reverse complement strand
GATTGCTCCTGGAATATAGGACCATTCTTAAGTGTTCATGACCTTGTAAAAGAATTTCAGTTCTGAATGTACTACGCCTTACACACCCAGACCTACCTGCCTACCACTAATAGTGAAAGTTGGAAAATATGAAAGGATGTGAAATATGAAAGGTTTTTCTTTTCCAAAATCATATTTTTTACCCATGACCCCTCCCCACAGAAGCTGAGGAATCCCCGTAACAGAAAAATGGCAGAAAAAAGCATTCAGAGTGTAGCTCGGATTTCAGAAACACGTTCTGACAGCTCATTGCATAAAACTTAGCTTTGAAAGCTGATGTCTTCATTTACAAGAGCCAGGCTTTGTTGAAAGAAATAAGTATTATACAGAGCCCTAGATAGCCAAAGCTCACAGCCTAGAGATATGCATTTGCAGCCATAAATAAGCAGGACCCAGGAGAGGATCATGCTGATTTCTCTCCCCAAGTTGGAACTAGGGCCCTCTGGAGCGGGCACTGGGCTGGGCATAGTGTCAGCATGTGCTGGCGGGCCGGCTGTGCACTGCAAACCCGAGGGTGTATCACATGTGAATGGGTTCACTTGAATTGCACAGTGCATCGCTTGTGTAACTCTATGAAAGTGACCTTGGAGAGAGAGGCTTGGAAAGGAAGGAGAGAGTATCAAAACAGGAAATGTGAAAGGTTGTGAATCCCGAGCAGAATGGCAACTGGCCTAAGATTCTACTTGGACCTTTGCGAAGGAGACGTCCACTCAGTGCCCCACCACAACAGGAGGAGTTCAGGGGAGGTGAGGAATGACAGCCGGGCATTTAGAGAAGAGAGATCCCAAGGTAGTGCCCTTGAGTTCCCCAAGGGTTTTTAATAGCAGGAGTGATTTCCCGCTGCAGGCCCTGGGATGAGACTCCATAGAAATGCCGAGAGGACTGATAACAAGACAAGGCCTGGGATCGGTAAACGATGGCCGAGAGTGTGCAACTATCCTGATTGAGGGCCATGACAGCAACTACCAGCACCAACTGCAGATGCCGGTATGTGCCGAAGGCCAAGAAGGATTTGTTACAGCCAGCCAACAAAGATAGAGGGAAGAAATGGCGGGCACCCAAAGTCTGAGGGGGAGGAGAGGCCAAAGAGGACCAATCCACCTTCTAGGCTATAATCATCTGTAGCTAGATTATTTCTTGAAGAAGAGGAAGAGGGGGAAGAGGAGTGAGAAGCAGAGGAGGAGAGGGAAGAGGAGGAAGTAAGAATTGGGCAGGGTGAGGAGGCGAGGGAAAGGAGGAGAAAAGCATGGGGAGAATTAGAGGAGGTAAAGAAGAGAGGAGGGTGCAAAAAAGGGGATGTGAGGAGGAGGGAAGGAAAAGGCTGAGGAAGAAAAGAAGGGCACAGAGGGAAGACGGCTGGGAGGAGAAGAGCAGTCCTCCCATGTATACATACATTGATCTGAATTCCACATACCCCAAATGCCAAAACATAAGTGATTATTTACACAAATGTTTAAGTTTTAAACTAGATCAAATTGAGTCCCCTCAAGGGGAAAGGTTCAATCATTTCTACCCGCAACTAAAATAAAGTGCATGAGTAGATCGACGTATGTTATAGATAGGAAAGATTAACTTGTGAACAAGTGAGTTAATGCTTGGAATTAGAAATCTGCTAGAAATTCACAACGTGCGCGAAACTTCTAAGTGGTGTCAAACGCTTATGTGACCAATGGGAAATTTCTCTTATTCTACAGCTGAACTTCATGAAATACTTGAAGGCTATGACATGAGTCAGAGCTCTGCAAGCCGAAAGAAGAATGAAAATTAAGAAAAGCTGAGTTAAGTAAAAAATATGGATTTGTAATTGCAAGATGTATGGGAATCTCTCATACCGAGAAGCACCATCTGACTGCACCCAATGACACAGGAACAATTCCGAACTTACATGTCTTATGCAGAATCCAGGAAGAAGGAATGGAGCACACAGTAGGAAGGGGAAGAAACTGTTATCACAGGGAGGGGCAGCTCTGATTGGCACCACTTTTCACAAAAGCCCCTGGTCCCAAATAGAATAACTGCTTGCTTCTTCTTCTGCTCATGGGTCCTTGATCCCGCCCTGTCCCACTAGCTCTGGCTCTCGCCGCATCCGTGATCCTCCTGCTTGCAAATGCTCATTCACTCAGAACAGTCTTTTCTCAGGTAGGGAAATCACAAAGCCAACTGTCCTGACTACACTTGAGCTGAGGGACTTGTTGACTTACCATAAGTTCAGAAAAGAGATTAGGGATGAAGCCAATTCAGGCTGTGTAGAGGCAAGGAGCTAGCCTTACCAAGAGGGCCAAGAATAGCAGAGAATTCGAAGGAGGAGGAGTTTTGTACTGGGTCCCAAGTTTTCTGTGGGCTGAATCCTAACTTTAACCCTTGTCCTGTGGGTAGATGTGAGTGTAAATGGAAGGCATGAGCGTCAAAAGATCGGGTTCCCCTCCAGTGTAAGCCAAGAGAGATGTATCAGCATAAAACACATCAAACACAAATGATTAAAATGTAGCTTTTATTTTAAAAGCTCAAAGAAGGGTGGAGTTTTATTCTGCATTATTTTTTTCTCACAATTTCCAAAAGGATGGGGAGGCATAGGCGGGCAGGTCATGTGGCTCTTTGCAAAGAACAACTCCATTGTACTGTAGTTTATGTAAGCATCCAAAACCACTTTGAAAGATCCACATCATTTCTCTGCATGCCCAGTTGCCTACTGAGTAAATAGCTCAGCACATTTCTAGAGGCTACTTTAGGTTTTCTGTGTTTTTTCGGCATTCTTCGGGATAAGTGAGGGCTTGTTGGGAATGACATTGGAAGGTCCTTTATCCATGATTGGTCGACACCACAGATGTCCCCGGAAGAGAGCTAAACCGAGAAAGCCTGAGAAAGATGATGAGACCCAGTTAATCCAGTACACACAGGGGCCACTTTCTCGTGGCTTCCTCTCAACACACGCACTTGTTTTCAGTAGCCATCATAAGAGATTGCTCTGGGGGCATCGTCTGACTTGAAACGCCAAGCATATCTTTTTTTTTTCCTTTTCTCATGAACATGGGTCTGTGTCCTGATCTATTCTTTTCCATTGACATGGTGTCAATACCTGTTTTAATTGTGAAATCGATAGCCTAGATGTTCATGTATCGTAGGGAAAGTACATTATCATAGTTATTCCCAAATGTATTCTCTTCCGTGTACTGAATATTCGGCTCAATCATGGCAAATTTCTGTTGGCGTTCATGACTATGTTTGCACTGAATGCATAGACTTTTGGTTATTTCATACCTCATTCTAGAGTAGTATAACATCTTCTTTTGCGATTTAACTTGTATCTATTCTATTCGCAAACTATCTCGTGATTGACTTGCTTATTCTATAGAGTCGTGCAGGTACGTTAGCTGTCCAATTGTCATATGAAACTAAGTTACAGTGTATGAAGAATAGGAAATGAAATTGGAAAGGAGCACTCTAAAAGACAACAAGCCATGTGCTCGGCATTAGTCCCCTCCCATCTTGTAAAAAATTATGCCCTATCTCGGGGCAATACCCACAGGCGTCACATTTGACTATTAACAATATCATTGTTCTATATCAGAGATATGCAAGGTAATGTGGCTTGAGGATTGTGACTACTCACAGCTCTCTTTTCTACAAGTGAATACCCCATATCAGGGAATTGGCATTTTCCAGAAGCAGCGGTTTAAGTACCATGGCCAAGGTTGAATCTAGAGATGGAGAAAGAATAATAAAATCCTACCAGAGACCTAGTTCCCTTGCAACTCTCTCTGAGTGATGAGATCTTGAAGCCAGAATCGCTGACCACTGCCCAGTTGACCTGCTGAAACACAAGAACAGCATTAGGACATTTTGTTAACTGTTCCCACGGGAGAAGTTTTCAGTGGGGAGAGTTTGCTCAAGCCTATGAAGAGTGCTGAGGCCAAGATAGCTGAACGTCTACGGAACAGAGAAGGAGACGAGCAGACGATACCCAGTCATAGGTAATATCTGCTTTCCCTCCAGCAGCACCTCACTTACTATTCTCAGGCCTGATCACAAAGTAACCCAAGTGGTAGTTGCCAGGCCTTGGCTCATATACACAGGTGTGATGACTCGGCTCTGAAGGTCATTGTGAAGCGTGATGACACGTCTTGGTGCCTAACCAATCAGGCCCTGGGACTCAGGGAAAGAGTGGGATGCGGAGATAGGGAACTGGTCCTCTCCCTCCTTGTCTTCCCTTCTAGATCAATTGCCGTTCCTACAGGAACCGAGGTTGCTCAGTGGTCTGAGAGAGAAAACAGGCAGGTACACCAAGACAATGTGGCATTTTCGTCTGCCATCAACAAACCGATTGAGCTGAGGAATTCCAACCCTCATGTGTAATGTCCGGTTGAGGACTTCCATTTGTCCAAATTAGTAAAAATACAATGCATACAGAAGGCATTAGGGACATGGGCTCAAGAGACAGGTGATCCGATTTCCAGTCCCAGTTCTGTGCCATCTTGGGCAAGTGCCATCAACTCTGATCCTCTTTGCAAAGTAGGGATCACAACAGTCACTCCACTCTTAGGGGTTTCTGAAGATCAGATGAGACGAAACAGTAGTCCTCCTAATGTGCGGTTTGGCTCCCAGCAGTATGTTACTTTGGTCAACTGTGGTCTGAAAATATTAAATGGAAACTTGGGAAATAAGCAATTCACATATGTGATACCTGTCTCCTCTCTTCTAGCAACTCTCGGTCACTCACCTTGTTGAGCCCCGAACCAGAAGTAACCCAAGTGCTGGCGATCAGTGTTCAGATCTTGCCTTTGAGTGCGGTCACAAAGTTCTGAGAGCCCTTGTGAGTCGTTTGATTCCTATTGGAGCTCAGGCTATGAGGCCCTGGGACTTAGAGAAAGGCAGTAGGATAAGGAGAAAGGGAATTATTTTGCTCCTCCTTTACTCTCTAATCCGGACCAAATGTGATTCCTGTAGGAAATGCAGCAGCTCAGAATGACTCCATGGTCTGGGTAAACTGAAATACACCATTACATGGCATTTACCAGATGAATTGACTAGATAAACTCCAACCTAGATGGGAAATAGCTATAAGGAGAACTACCATTTGCCCAAATTAGTAACATGCTGCTGTACACAGAAGTGGTTAGGAGCAGAAGCTCAAGAGACAGGCTGCTTGTATTCCAATCCCGGTTCTATGTAACCTCGGGCAAGTCTTTTGACCTCTCAGATCCACACGTTCCCCCTTTGTAAAGTGGGGATGACGGCTACACTTCCTCCCTTAGGTGATTGTGAGGTTGTTGGCTATGCGTGAACATTCCATTGTATCCCTGAAAGTTCTGCCAACACCTGATGTTGAGAACCTCAGGTGGAATGACTCAGCATGCGCCATGTTCCCAGAGCGCTGAGACAACCACCCTTGCAGGCACGCATTAGCTCAGTTCCAGTTCTCACTGCGACTGGGGATGCTTACGTCTGCCTGGGACACAGATGGCTGTAAGGTTGGGCCTCTAGGCTGAAAGCACTGCTGCTGCAAGTTCTGCTGCAAGTTCTGCTCTTTCCTGCTGAAACACGTGGGTGAGGCTCAGAGGGTATTGCCGGGGGACGATCGTCAGCTAAGCACACCCAAGCGCCACGGTGACATCTATGTTGATGCAGTCTGTGTTATTTGTTTCTTCCAGAAAATCCAATGCCTTGAGACAATGCTTGGGAGCACCATTTGGATTGTTGGTCCCCAGAGCTGACTCTATCCATGCCGCTGGAAAGAGGGCTCTGTTCAACACACCACATGGACCTGACATATACTCTGGAAACTGTACCAGGATGCAGAGACAGAATTTTGAAAAGGGCACAGTCATCCTCCAGACAGAAGAGCCCACGATGCAGCCCCAAGGTGATTCAGACTAACAGAATGTGGTATGCAGAGTGAGCTCTCCATTCAGTTACCTGCATCTGTTTCCTGTGTCCCCTGATTTTTCTCCAGCATTTCCGTTTTACAACTCTAAATCCTATGGAAGAGTTGAGGTAATACTACAAGGAACACCTATATACCATTTGCCTACACTGAGCAATTGTTTCAACTTTCCTATTTTTGATCCCATCACGCATACTAATTCTCTCTCTCTCTCTTTCAGGTGTACTTACGCAGGCATACATTATTACAGTTACATTTCTATCATTCCAAAAATCCCCCAATTGTCCTAATATTGATACGGGACATCACCTGTAAAATTCTGCATCTTTTAGCGGGAAATGATACGGGACATCTCATGCAGATTTCCTAGATTTTTTGTTTTCTTTTTTTTTTTAGTAAACCTAATGAAGTTTTCTTCCCTCCTTTCTGTGGGACAAAGGCCCTCTCCACCAAATGCAGATAATGACCCTGAAATGGGTAACTCACCTCCTCTGGCTTTTGATAAGGACCATCGGACCACCATGAGGGAATGGCCCTAGTCAAAGCAGGGTCCTTAGGATCTGAGAACGGAGAAGAATTCAGGCCAAAGTTTTTTTATTCTTTCAGAAATATGTTAACCCAGCCTGTTCTCCTTTACGCACTTCTTTGGTAAAACAATAGTAGAAAGTAATACATATATGATTTAGATAACGACTTTGTATCTTCTTTTCATCGTCAAGCGACTAGGGCGGCACTTCTGCAGAAACCCAAGATCCCCGGCATGACTGAGGCAGAAAGGGATAGAGCTCCGTGAAACCACAATAGACAGGGAAGATGATCCTTCTCAGCAGGAAGCAGATACAGAAGAAGAGACCCTCCGTCCCTCAACATCGCTACTAAGAAGAAGCGGGTTCATGGCTCTTAGAAAAGAGTTAGGAAGGAAAGGTAGATCGTGGCTTTAGGGTCTGCCTGCAAAGACACCGAGGTCGTCCTATTGTAGGAAGGGTCTGCCCCGGCCCGTCCACAATTAAGCAAGCCAGAAGGCATTTTGTGGCTAAAGGTAACTCATAGCAGTAAACAAGAATGCAGAAAATTGGGTACCGGTTTGAGGCAGTAAATCGCACCATGCAATGAAGACCTCAACGACCTTCAACTCACCTGAACCCCATTATACCATGATCATAAGGCGACGCATACGCCCAGAAGTTCATTAAGTCCATTATAATAGGCTGAATTCTGGGAACGAACATGCGCAGAAAGCAAACGATGAATCTCGGAGTCCTGCCAGTCTTAATTGTCAATCAAGAATGCTCAGTCCTCTCAAAAAGTGCCCACCCAGAGCAAATAGGGAACAAAACCGCGAAGACAAGCTTCATTAGAAGGGAAAGTACACTTGCAGACGTGGAAGCGGGCCTGAGCCAGAGAGGCGTGGCTCAAAATGCCTGGCAGGACTCTGTGAGTCATCATTTGCTTTCTGCGCATGTTCGTTCCCAGAATTTAGCCTGTTATAATGGACTCAATGAAGTTCTGGGCATACGCGTCGTCTTACGATCATGGTATAATGGGGTTCAGGTGAGTTGAAGGTCATTGAGGTCTTCATTGCACAGTGCGATTTACTGGCTAAATCCCCTACCCAATTTTCTACATTCTTGTTTACTGCTATGAGTTACCTTTAGCCCCAAAATGCCTTCTGGCTTGCTTAACTGTGGGCGTCAGGGGCAGACCCTTCCTACAATAGGACGACCTCGGTGTCTTTGCAGGCAGACCCTAAAGCCCAGATTTCACTTTCCTTCCTAACTCTTTTCTAAGAGCCATGAACCCACTTCTTCTTTGTAACGATGTTGAGGGACGGGAGGTCTCTTCTTCTGTATCTGCTTCCTGCTGAGAATGGTCATCATCCCTGTCTTTTGGAGTTTCATAGAGCTCTATCAATTTCTGCCTCAGTCTGGCCGGGATCTTGGGTTTCTTCTGAAGTGCCGCCCCAGGTGCTAGAGAAGGAATACAAGATACAAAGTAGTTATCTAAATCATCTATGCATTACTTTCTACTATTGTTTTACCAGAGAAGTGAGTAAAGGAGAACAGACTGGGTTAATATATTTCTGAAAGAATAAAAAACCTTTTGCCTAAAGTCCCCTCCCTTCTCACACCCTAAGGACCCTGCTTTGACTTGGGCCATTCCCTCATGGTGGTCCGATGATCCTTTTCAAAAGCCAGAGGAGGTGAGTTACCAGATTCAGGGTAATTATCTGGATTTGGGGGAGAGGGCCTTTGTCCCAAAGAAAGGAGGGAAGAAAACTTAATTAAGTTTACTACAAAAAAAAAAGAAAACAAAAAATCTAGGAAATCTGCAAGAGATGTCCCGTATCATTTCCCGCTAAAAGATGCAGAATTTTACACGTGATGTCCCGTATCAATATTAGGACAATTGGGGGATTTTTTGGACTGACAGAATGTAATTTTGAAAACGTATACCTGTTTCAGAACAACCGAAAGAGAGAGAGAGAGAGAGAGAGAGAGAGAGGAGAGAGAGAGAGAGAGAGATTGAGAGAGAGAATTAGTTTGTGTGACAGGATCAAAATAGGAAAGTTGAAACAATTTCTCAGTCTGGGCAAACAGTGTATCGGTGTTCTTTGTAGTATTACCTCAACTCTTCCATAGGTTTGAAAGTTGTAAAACCTAAATGCTGGAGAATAAATCAGGGTATGCAGGAAACAGATGCAAGTAACTAAGAAGAGAGATCACCCTGCATACCATATTCTGTTGGTCTCGGTCACCTTGCAACTGCATCGTGGGCTGTTATGTCTGGAGGATGACTGTGCCCTTTTCAAAATTGTGTCTCTGCATCCTGGCACAGTTTCCAGAGTATATGTCAGGTCCATGTGGTGTGTGGAACAGAGCCCTGTTTCCAAAGGCAAGGATAGAGTCAGCTCTGGGGACCAACAATCCAAATGGTGTTCCCAAGCATTGTCTCAAGGCATTGGGTTTTCAGGAAGAAACAAATGACACAGACTGCATCAACATAGATGTCACTGCGGCGCTTGGGTGTGCTTAGCTGACGATTGTCCCCCGGCAATGACCTCTGAGCCTCTCCCACCTGTTTCAGCAGGAAAGAGCAGAACTTGCTTGGTTTAGTGGATGCCCCTCTTTCTCCTGTCATTACTCATAGAAGGCCCATGAAAGCCCAAGTGTCTGCACTAACCGGGCCGATGCTCTTTCTGGGCCTCTCCAGTGTGGGATCGGGTTTTCTATTTCCACCCTTTATCCTCGATGTGATGGAGTACATTAATCAATCTTCAAATATTGAACCAATCTTGCATACCTGATTTATGTTTTTGGTGTCTAGGAGGCCAAAAATTTCCAGAGAACGTTACCTTGTTGAAAGCAACCTTGGATAAGGACTTTTTGAACCTGCCATTGGTTGTATCAGATGGCCAGATCTTTGGCAATGGCCAAAGAATCTGTCATAATTTTCAGATTCGAGGACTTGTTGGAAAGGGAATCCTGGGCCTGAAATTCAATCAGTTGTGCAGATCCTTCAGACAACGGCCTGACATTGAATCAGTTGTGCAGATCCTTGAGTTTCATGCTTTTTAGAAACTTCTTGCTCAAGCTCCATCATGCATGATGGTGCTGATAACCTGTACAAATTCCCTTTAATTTTCATTCACTTGATTCCAAAGCCCTTCCCATTATGTCAAGGATTGAAGTAGAGGGATGACAAACTTCAGCACTTGTGGGAAGTGTCAAACAATGGAAGGGCAGAGAAAGCCACCCTCCCTTGCAGGTGGGATATGCCAGAGGGGTCTCATTGTGCTCTATCATGAAATAATGTGATCTCGGTGTTTGTGCCAAGCTTGTGGGGTACTGTTTCCATGACCCAAGGCAGAATTGGAAGCTCTGTGCTGAAGATGGAAAGTAACGGGCTTAGGGCCTATTTCCAGGAGACTCCAGTACGTGGGCAACGACTGCCACTCTTCTGGCATATGGCAAAGGGACGAGTGCATCAGAAGGTCATGGGTGACTTCTGGCTATCGTAGAAGGTCCGGAGATTTCCGGAGGTACAAAAGAATGTCGACAATGTTTGCCTAATGAAAAGTTGGCTGGAGGGGCACTCAAAAGAGTGCGCGTTGTATTGCGATGTGGACAAATTCCAGGGCCATGTGTCAAAGGGGGGCCCCATTCAAGGTGGGTTCATCTGATAGGATCAACATAAATGGTTTTAGTAATAGGTTTCAAAGAGCCATGTGCTGTCTGCAGAACTCACAACTGATGAAATGATGTGCTAAAAAGTAGTTTTCTTTTTTTAATATTGTGATTACTGACCATTTCAGTCAATAGCTGTGTCAGAGTCAGGAGAGCAACATGACAACAGAAGTAGAGGTTGCAGTTATGGGAACTGAAAGCCAGTGAATGTGGGCAGCCTATGGAAGCTGACAAACGGAGGGAATGGATTCTAACAGTGCCAAAAGGAACACAGGGCTGCCAACCCATTTTAGAATGCTGACTTTCAAAACTATATAATACCTTTCTGTTCTTTGAAGCTACTAAGTTTGTGGCGGTTTGTTATAGCTGTAATAGAAAACTGGTACAGGGGAATTAATGAGTGGCCCTTGACATCAAAGTTGAGGAACTCCACCATGAAGGATCATTCTTTTTTTTCCAAGTTTCAGACCAGATTCTTAGACTGTTAGAATGGCCAAATTCGTCTGTTCAATGGAGACAATGTGGCAATAATGCACATTTATCAATAGATCATGCATACTGGGTTTCAAACCTCAAAGGCCCTCCTTTAATTTGGATTGGAATTCACCAACCATTTTGGAGTGGGAAGAAGGGAATTCCATGGGGTCCTGTTTCCTCAAGCCCGTTGTAGGTGCCAAAGACTTCATTTTCAGTTTTTACTCAGAGGGTTCGAGAGTCCGTGCCCTCTTGGGATATCTCAGGGCAGTGGGCACTATGGCTATGGAAAATTGAAGCGAAGCCAAAATTCCAAATTTAGGCTGAGTTATACTCATGTACTCTCTATTTTCTCTTTGGCAAGTGCCCTCAGATAATAGGGAGTAGTTTGTTTATATTTAGAAGGATCCCCAAAGTACAGGCTCAACTGGACTTTGAGCCCCAGTACCGATTAGATAATGAGGGTTTACCAGGTGGTGCATTTTAGCGGATGCTAAATTTATCCGAAACTCAGAGGCATAATTGCCAACCGACATCTTTTTATCGTTTTATTGTACAGAAGGGTCCCCAACTTAAGATGGTTCGACTTAACGAGTTTTTGACCATGCGATGGTGCAAAAATAATGCACATTCCGTGGAAAGTGTACCTTGAACTTTGAATTTTCGTCTTTTCCTGGCTAGCGATGTGAGCTATGATATTCTCTTGTGGTGCTGGGCAGCTATAGAGAGCCTCAGCTTCCCAACATCCGCAGGAACACGAGGGTCTACTGCTGATACATAGTGTTTTGCGTTGCAGTGGATTTTGGACATCGCGTGTCGGGTTTCCGTATCCCGTCGTGTCTACAAAGCACTGAACGGTGTCTCCTGCTTCCGTTGAGAAGATTTAGGCAATTACTGCAGATACTGCCCAAATATAAGCGTTCCGTGCCTATTTAAGGTAGGCTAGGTTAAGCTGTGACGTTTGGTAGTTTAGGTGTAGTAAATGCATTTTGACTTGCCATATTTTCAACTAAGGATTGGTTTTTCAGGACAAAACTTACCGCATCCAATCTGTTATTCTAGGAAAAGGATTTCCCACTGGGTAAAACTGTGAACCTGTCTTTCAGATTTTTTTTTTAATTTTTTTTTTTATTTCTTCCCCCTTTATCCAGATTAGTTTGTTGTTTGTTTTTGGTAGGTACTAGATATAGTTCGGGGGTCCCCTCTACCCTGATCATATTTATAAAATTCTTCTTCCAGAGAATCTCACATAATTATCATCAGACTCAGGGGGCTCATCGACGGCAATGATTTCTTCACTAGGTTTATGGATTCTGTGCTTAAGTCATGTTGGAATAGCTTGGTTGTGCCATGGGGTATAACGAGTGTTTTTCCCTAATGGCCCTGAGGATTGGGTACTCTGTTGCAACAGAGGCAAAGGCGGCAGCCATCACAAAGGCACTGCAGACAGAAGTCGAAGTTTGGTACGTACGTAGGCTATGGAATCTCATCACCTTGTACCCGAGTTGGTGTAATGACTCCCTGAATACCATAAGTACCACCAGCAGCAGTGTTTCCAGCCTAGAGGCCCAGACTTACAGTCATCTGTGTCCCAGGCAGACTTAGCATCCGCAGTCCCAGTGAGAACTGGAACTGACCTAATGCATGGCTGAAAGGTTGGTTGGCCCAGCTCTCTGGGAACAGGGCGCATGCTGAGTCATTCCACCTGAGGTTCTCAATGGCAGGTGTTGGCAGAACTTTCAGGGATACGATAGAATGTTCATGCATAGCCAACAACCTCAAAAACACCTAAGGGAGGAAGTGTACCTGCCATCCCCACATTACAAAGGGGGAACGTGTGGATCTGAGAGAGCAAAGGGCTTGTCCGAGATCACACAGAAAGTGGATTGGAATACAAGCAGCCTGTCTATAGAGCTTCAGCTCCTAAACACTTCTGTGTTCAGGAGCATGTTACTAATGTGGGCAAATGCTTGTTCTCCTCATAGCTATTTCTCATCTAGGTTGGGGTTTATCTAGTCAATTCATCTGGTAAATGCCATGTAAAGGTGTATTTGAGTGTTACCCAGACCGTGGAGTCATTCTGAGCAGCTGCATTTCCTACAGGAATCACAGTTTGTCCAGATTAGAGAGTAAAGGAGGAGCAAAATAACTCCCTTTCTCCTTATCCCACTGCCTTTCTCTAAGCCCCAGGTCCTGATAGCCTGAGCACCAAGAGGAATCGGGTGACTCACAAGGGCTCTCAGAACTTTGCGACCACACTCGAAGGCAAGATATGAACACTGATATCCAGCACCTGTGTTACTTCTGGTTCCGGGCTAAATACGGTGAGTGACCGAGAGTTGCCAGAAGAGAGGAGACAGGTATCACATATGTGAATTGCTTATTTCCGAAAGTTTCCATTTAATATTTTCGGATCACAGTTGACCAAAGGTAACATACCTCTGGGAGCCAAACCGCACATGAGGGAGGATGACTGTCTCGTCTCAACTGATCTCAGAAACCCCTAAGAGTGGAGTAGCTGTTGTGATCCGTACTTTGCAAAGAGGATCAGAGTTGATGGCATTTGCCCAATATCTCACAGAACTGGGACTGGAAATCGGATCACCTGTCTCTTGTGCCCGTGTCCTTAACGCCTTCTGTATGTGTTGTATTTGTACTAATTTGGACAAATGACAGACTTCAACCTGGCAATACTCATGACGGTTGGAGTTCCTCAGCTCAATCGGTTTGTTGATGGCAGACGAAAATGCCACATTGTCTTGGTGTATCTGCATGTTTTCTCTCCCAGACCACTGAGCAGCCTCGGTTCCTGCAGGAGCGGCAATTGATCTAGAAGGGAAGGCAAGGAGGGAGAGGACCAGTTCCCTCTCTCCCCTTCCCAATATTTCCCTGAGTCCCAGGGCATGATTGGTTAGGCACCAAGACATGTCATCACGCCTCACAATGACCTTCAGAGCACAGTCATCACATCTGTTTATATGAGCCAAAACCTGGCAACAACCACGTGGGTTACTTTATGATCAGGCGGAGAATAGTAAGGGAGGTGCTGCTGGAGGGAAAGCCGATATTACCTATGACTGGGTATCGTCTGCTCGTCTGCTTCTCTGTTCCATGGACACTCAGCTATCTTGGCCTCAGCACTTTTAATAGGCTTGAGCAAACTCTCCCCACTGAAATCTTCTCCCGTGGGAGCAGTTACCAAAATGTCCTAATGCTGTTCATTGTGTTTCAACAGGTCAACTGGGTAGTGGTCAGCGCTACTGGCTTCAAGTTCTGATCACTCAGAGAGAGTCGCAAGGGAACTCCGTCTCTGGTAGGATTTTATTACTCTTTCTCCATCTCTAGATTCAACCTGGGCCATGGCACTTAAACTGCTGCTTCTGGAAAATGCCAATTCCCTGATATGTGGTGTTTACTTGTAGAGAAAAGAGCTGTGAGTAGTCACAATTTCCAAGCCACATTACCTTGCAAATCTCTGGTACAGAACAACGATATAGTTAACATTCAAATGTGATGCCTGTGGGTATTGCCCTGAGATAGGGCATGGTTTTTACAGGATGGGAGGGGACTAATGCCGAGCGCATGGCTTGTTGTCTTTTAGAGTGCTCCTGTCCAATTTCATCTTCTATTCTTGATACACTGGAACTTAGTTACATATTACAATTGGACAGCTGCCGTAAGTGCACGTCTCTATAGAATAAGCAAGTCAATTACCAGAAAATTTGCGAAAAGTATAGCTACAACTTAAACATGCAAAAGAAGATGTGATATATTCCTCAAAGAATGAGGTATGAAGTAACAAATGAATCTATGCATTCAGTGCAAACATAGTCATGAATGCCAAGAGAAGTTTGCCATGAACGAGCCGATTATTCAGTTCACGGAAGAAATGCATTTGGGAATAACGATAGTGGACTTTCCCTATGATGTATGAACATCTAGGCTCTCGATTTAACAATTAAATCAGGGAATGACACTATGTCAATGGAAAAGAATAGATGAGGACACAGACCCATGTTCATGACATAAGGAAAAAAAAATGATAAGCTTGGCATTTCAAGTCAGACGATGCCCCCAGAGCAATCTCTTATGATTACTACTTGAAACAAGTGTGTGTGTTGGGGAGGAGCCAGGAGAAAGAGGCCCCTGGGTCTACTGGATTAACTGGGTCGCATCATGTTTCTCAGGCTTTCTCGGTTGAGCTCTCTTCCGGGGATCTCTGTGGTGTCGACCAGTCATGGATAAAGGACATTCCGATGTCATTCCCAACAAGCCCTCACCTATCCCCAATAGGGCCGATAAACACATAAACCCTAACGTAGCCTCTAGAAATGTGCTGAGCTATTTACTCAGTAGGCAACTGGGCACGGAGAGAAATGATGCCAATCTGTCAAAGTGGTTGTGTATGCTTACATAAGCTACAGCACGATGGAGGTGGCCTTTGCAAAGAGCCACGTGACCTACACGCTTATGCCTCCCCATCCTTTTTTGAAATTGCGAGAAAAAAATAATGCAGAATAAAACTCTACCCTTCTTTGAGATTTTAAAATAAAAGCTACCTTTTACTCTTTTGGGTTTGATGTGTTTTTATGCTCATACATCTCTCTTGGCTTACACTGGAGGGGAACCCGATCTTTTGACCCTCAGTCCTTCTCTTTACGCTCACATCTACCCCCAGGACAAGGGTTAGAGTGAGGATTCAGCCCACAGAAAACTCGGGACCCAGTACAGAACTCCTCCTCCTCTGAATTCTCTGCTATTCTTGGCCCTCTTAGTAAGGCTAGCACTTTCCCTCTACACAGCCTGAATTGGCTTCATCCCTAACCTCTTTTCTCAACTTATGGTAAGTCAACAAGTCCTCTCAGCTCAAGTGTAGTCAGGACCCTTGGCTTTGTGATTTCCCAACCTGAGAAAAGTCTGGTCTGAGTGAATGAGCTTTTGCAAGAAGGAGGATCACGGATGCGGCAAGACCCAGAGCTAGTGGGACAGGGCGGGATCAAGGACCCATGAGCAGAAGCAGCAGCAAGCAGTTATTCCATTTGGGACTGGGCGCTTTTTGGAAAAGGGGTGCCAAACAGAGCTTCCCCTCCTTGTGAGAAGAGTTCCTTCCCCTTCCTGCTGTGTGCTCCCTTCCTTCTTCCCGGATGCTGCATATTACAGGTGAGCTTGGAATTGTTCCTGTGTCATTGGGTGCAGTCAGATGGTGCTTCTTGGTACCAGAGATTCCTTAACATCTTGCAATTACAAATCCATATTTTTTACTTAACTCAGCTTTTCTTATTTTTCATTTTTCTTTCGGCTTACAGAGCTCTGATTCATGCTCACTGGGCTAGGGAAGAATTAGAGGTGTTTCAAAATGAAAGACTCAATTCCTCCAGTGTATAGTAAAAAATGTGGTACATTTTTGTCTTTTATTATTTTTTCCTGGTGTACAATTCTCTTCCCATTTTGCCACCGACAGTCCATTTCTGATCCAATTTCTCCTCTAACTTATAAGGGTGAGATGACCGCACCTGTCCCTTTTCCATCTTCTCTCAAATTTCTCAGGAGCGAGGCCCATGGTGTGAATAGCCGGGTTTGGTGGTTCAGATATTTCTGTACCCCATGCTGACCCTCACCCTCATTCACCACTGACTTACTTGTACTTTCACCTGAGAGACATCCTAACTGCTAGCATGGCTGGGTACCTGGAAAATTCCTATGATGGTCTAGATGAACAAATTACTATCACAGCTCCCAGAAGAGAATTATGACGCTCCTCACCTCTTTCATTTACAGGCTGGGTTTCTTTCTATGAATTTCTGTCCAGCTGTTCTTGTAGTACCTGGTATATATTCCAACATTCTTTCTGGAACACACCCATTGGTTGGGGCTCTGCTGGCTTCCACTTAAACTCTGGGACCACTGATGTTCCTTCCAAGAGCACTGCCTCCTTTCCCAGGTCATGAGCTGTGACCTAAAAATAATCCCCATCCTCATTAGCACAGAACTTACTTTGGGTTTTGAGGTGGTGGTGGTGGGACGAACAAGAGTAGAGCCCAGATTTGGGGAGTGTGTGACATTAAAGAAAGTAATAAAACACTGAAACGGTATTGTGCCACCATTTTCTCACAATGAACCAATATATCATCTGAGAAAATTAGGATAAAATGAAGAGCTGTGATTGCTGCCAGCCTCCACTCCTTCACACACAGCCACGGCTCAGGCCACTAGCGGACTGGGAGTAGGCTGCCTGTTTTAACACTGCCTTCACTGGCTTGCTTCTTTGACTTTAGATCCTTGTCTGAGTGGATTTCTATCTTCTAGTTTTCTCTAAAAAATAAGGGAATGAATTAAAAGAGTTTTCCTGCCAGTCAGATTTTCCAATCCTGCCATGGCTAGGGAAGAATTTCATGGAGGAAGGGGATGCAATGGAAGAAAAGCTGGGGACAGTTGGGCTCTAACTTCCTTTCACATGATTCAATTGTAATAAGACACCAAAAATATATCCTGCCCTGTGTTCAAGGTGGGATCCTGAGAAAAGGAAGTGTGCTGCCATCTCCCGAGGGTTTACTTTGGTTCCCCCACTTACCAGCAAAACCAAGCATAAAACACTATGGGAGGAGAAAGAAGGCTCTTTTCCTGACCCAGAGATATAAGTTCCCACTATGGAGGGCACTGCCTCTTAGCATCTTGATTCTCTCCAATTCTCTGTTGGCGTTTTTCTTCCTTTCATATTGTTTCCCTTTCATTTTTTCTATTGCTTTTCTTCCTCTGCAGTCTCCTGAGTTGTGTGATTTATACCTTTTTGCTACCCTCTCCTTTGATCTTTGAGTGCTGCTCATTTTATTTCAGATTTTTCTTCCCTTTCCCAACTCTTTCTTGCCTTTCATTTCTGTTTCTAAGAAATCAAGTCATGTCTCCTTGGCCATCCCAGACTAGGCCCACCACCCTCAATTTGCACTGGCCCTAAAGAGGACAAAATGCATTTTTTTTTCCGTAAGCCAGGAAAAACTGCTAGGAGCTTCAAAATTTGTAGACTACTGATGTGTGCTTGTGATTTCTGATCCCACCTAGTTGTCCTAAAGGAACAATGGAAGCGTGACCTAATCCATCTCATTCCTCAATTAACCCCTGCCCCCGACCTGGACATATCCACCTTTATCCTATTTCATTATACACGTAAAGAATCTTTCTCACCTCGTTGCTTATTCCACCAGGTTCTCTCTGAAAGCATTTCACCAAGGCCACAGCCTCTTCAATGCTCTGTGGATGACACTTCTGCACCCAGCTCTGGGTATCCCTGGGCAGAATGGTCAGGAACTGCTCTAGCACCAGCAGTTCCAAGATCTGCTCTTTTGATTGTATCTCTTGCTTTAGC